>NC_134692.1:144386071-144589445 GCF_050947455.1 Rhinoderma darwinii | reverse complement strand
GACACAGCTTCCCATAATTGTATACTGAAAGGACACTCTAGCAGTAGATGTTCCATGGTCTCTAGTATCTGGGGACACTCTTCTCTAGGACAGAATCTGTCCAACATGAATCTACACTTAAGGTTGACTCTAACATACATTTTGCCATGGAATCCTAACCATGCCACGTCCCTCATGTGCGGAGGAACTCTAGAGTCATCCAGGATTTTTGCAGCCTGTCTTATATCAAGGCTCGGGGCTTCCCTCAATTGTATATGGACAGTGAACTGACATCTAAGGAGCTTCTTGTACAACTCCTTCCTATGGAGTAACTTGACATCATCATATAAGATCTTCCATTTAATGATCTTCCTGATTATATTGACTCCATACCAAGACACGTTATTCTTAATGCGCCCTGAGATCCTCTTTATGGGGTCACCTATTGACCACACAGACACAAACTGCTGGATCTGACTTTTAAACAAACTGCCCCATGGCTTCACCTCAGCATTCTTACAAATAAAAAATTCTTCATCAGAAACATAAGACTAAAGAAGAGCTCCGGGCAGGGCATGGAGAGACCACCTTCCTTATGAGGGAGATAGACAATGTTCCTCCTGACTACATTGACCCTGTTACCCCACAAGAAGCGGAAGAAAACGTTTGTCAGTCTGGGAAGTAAAGTATCCGGTACTGGAAACACCACACTGATATATAGGAAGAGCGGGGAGGGAAGCTCTTCAACAGGCGGACCTTCTCCTGATACGTCAGCCGCCAGTGCTTCCAGCTCAGCACCTTCTGCTCACACAGCGCTAACTTCTCCTCCCAGTTCACCTTCCCTTCATCCACAGCTCCAAACACAACCCCCAAAATCTTTATCTTCTCCTGAACTGTTCTGAAGGGCACCGAGAAGACATCGCTGTCACTTCCCAACCACAAGGCCTCGCTCTTCTCCATATTCACAGCAGAATTAGACACCTGGGAAAACCTGGCTATCTCTTGCTGTAGAGCTGCACAGTCACCAGCAGAAGACAACATGACCGTCACGTCATCCGCATAGGCGCAGAACTTTATCTCCTCTACTTTATTCTGCAAATGACATTTCAACCCCATAAACTTTTTATTGTCCTGCAATTTCCTTAAAAATGGATCCAGACTAAACACATATAATAATGGGCTGAGAGGGCAGCCTTGCCGCACACCCGACTTTATACTGAAGGCGTCTGCCAAGTGACCATTAATCAGAGGCCGGCTAACTGCCTCCTTATACAGAACCTGCAGCCATTGTACAAACTGCGCAGGAAGGCCGTACTCCAACAACACCTGATACAGGAAATCATGATGGACTCTATCAAAGGCCTTACTCTGGTCTAAGCCTACTATATATGTCCCCACCTCATGCTGCTTAATATAAGTCATGGATTCTCTCATCAGCAGCAAGGAGTCCTCTATAGTCCGGCCTTCACACCACACGTCTGATCAGGGATGATGAGATCATCCGCCACCTCACTCAGCCTGTAATACAAGATCTTGGCCAGGATTTTATAATCCGTGTTCAGCAGGGACAATGGACGCCAATTTTTTAAATCTTTCTGATTTCCCTTCTTTGCTAGGAGAACTAGAACAGATTTATACTGCGATTGTAAAAGTTTCCCAGCAGAGAGGCAATCATTATATACCTGCACCAGGTCAGGGGCCAATAAATCCCTGAACTCCTTATAAAACTCGCTGGTCAGGCCGTCCAGACCAGGACTCTTCTTGGTTTTTAAGGAGTCGATGCTCCTCTTTACCTCCTCCTCAGATATAGGGTCAGCCATGCCATCTGCCTGCGCTGGATCTAATTTTGGCAGGGTCACACTCTTCAGATAGGCCTTTATGTCGCCATCTCTAATCTGACTCCCTTCAAACAGTTTTCCATAATAATTTCCAATGATTTTATGAAGTTTTTTTTGTTCTGATTGCTCCATCCCGTTCTCATCTAATAGACTCACCAGACGTTTCTTACTAACCCGGTTCTTACAGGCAATAAAGGGATCTGGGGTATGAACCCCCCAACTATCAAACTGGCCTTCTGCCTTCAGGGACTTGAGGCGATCATACTGCAGCTGTCTCATCTTCTGCTTTATCTGGCGGACGCTCTCGCCGTCTACCTGCTCTCCACTATTCATCTTACTATATAGACGGCTCAGTAGCAGTCTCAGGGCAGAATACCTCATATACTCCATATTACTCCGTCTCTTTGCAGCTCTTATAATAAACTGCTTGATGTCTCTTTTCATGTCCTCCCACCACTCCGCTGTATCATCGCACATACACTGGGTAGTTCTCCGGTCGTTATAAAATGTGATAAAGGACTCTTTAAACTGTGGATCCTGGAGCGCAGAGCTATTTACCTTCCAGTAGCCCTTACCATAGACCACAGCATCGTCCAGATCCAGCGTTACACTCACCATACAATGGTCGGAGAACTCTATAGGACTTATCCTATACTGAGAACACTTCAATTCTTTCTTAATGTACACACGGTCTATTCTGCTTGCATGACCTCCCTTATGATAAGTGTAGGCTTTACGACTACAATGTAGACCATAGGGGTCCACTAAATGAGCCTGCTGGACTAGACTATTGAGAAAATTTTCATCATATCTCAATCTTTTGTGACTACTGGAACGATCCACATTACTGGAGACACTATTGAAGTCACCACTCAAAATAAAGACCTTAGAAGTAAAACAATAGGGCTTAATATTTTGGAATAATTCCCTCCTCTCTTTCCTGGTTTGCTGGGCATAGATATTAATGACTCTATAATGTACAGTGTCCAGGGTAAAGTCCAGCATCAGGCAGCGGCCGGAGCAGAGCTCCAGGACTTTCTCCACTTGTACATCCATATTATTAAATAGAATTCCTACGCCATCATTTCGTTCCAGTCCAAAGGACCAGAATGATGGTCCGTGTCTCCAGTCTCTCTTGGCTGCGTACACCTGAGCATTGCTCTTCAGATAAGTCTCTTGTATAAAGATGATGTCAGATTTGTCGTCAGACAGACGCTGGAATATCGCCTGCCGCCTGCTCCTATTCTTCACACTGTTCACATTGATGGAGGTGATTTTCAGCATCATCCTGGTTACAGATCTTTCCTACTTTTTTTCCTTCTTCCACTGCTATGTCCCGTTACACCCCATCTTTTGGTGGACATTGGGGGGTCAGAGTCTTCATCCTGAGGTTCGTCGTCTGGGTTGCGTGAGGAGACTTGCTCCATCTCTGCTTCTTCTTCCTGGTCATCTTCTCCCAGCGCACAGTAACGTCCCCCCGTTATCGCCAGCACTGGAGACTCCGGTGATTTCTTTGCAGCAGTGATTTTTTTCCTCGAAGAATCATCTGTTTTACTTCTCCTTTTAACCGTCTGAAATCCCTCCTCATCCATACTAGTCGCTGCGGCTGGATCAGCTGGTTCTTTACTGGTCGCTGCGACTAGATCAGCTGGTTTTTTACTGGTCGCTGCAGCTGGATCAGCTGGTTCCTTACTGGTCGATGCAGCTGGATCAGCTGGTTCCTTAATGGTGTTGGGCAGATTTTTAGATGTTTTGGTGACAGAGTGACTGGATATTTTACTTTTAGCATGACCTCTATTTTCAGTGGCTGGTGACACTTCTGCAGCATCCACAGATGGGACATTCGTCCCTGGAGCAGGGTCTCTGGTACTTCGGCTTACATCATCGCTGGGGCTTCCAGGTTCTGGGGTTGTATCTACACATATGGAGACATCCTCCTGCTCTTCCTCCATGGCTTCTTTAAAGGTCTCCTCTTTATTATGTTCTGCATGTGGACACTCCCGGAATGTATGTCCAGGTCCTAAGCACAGGTTACAGATGACAGGTCCTGTACACTCGTCCTTCACATGCCCAAACTGACCACATAGTGAGCACTTAATACGGGAACAGTTGAACGCCAGGTGTCTGCCCCCACATCTATGGCACCGTCGCGGTTGACCAGGGTAGTAACATATGCCTCTCTCCGAGCCCAGGTAGAAGGAGTGCGGCAGATGTCTGGTCACTCCATTCTCCTGAACCAGCTGGATCTTGACAGAATATCCTCCATTCCAGATCTCCTCCTCATCATAGATCTTTGTTGGCAGTCTCTTCACCTCACAATATCTGCTCAACCAGTGCTGCAAATCTGCCAGAGCCACCACCTCAGACTGGAACAGGACGGTGGCGGTGACTACCTGGGGTTTAGTCAGCTGGATGACATGTAGATGCTCCCACATCGCGTGCTCCTTTGTATCGTTATAAATACTCCAGAACAAGTCTAGACTATATTGCAGCTTGAAACTGATGTCATAATTCCTGCTGGAGGGAACGTGGATCAGAGCGAACACCTCAGAAGCTTTAAACTTCATAAACTCCTTCAACAAAACTTTCCCAATGTAGAGTCTGGAAGGGATGTTTTCCTCTGGTCCTGAGTACCTGATTCTGACCGCGTTCCTCCTCTGAGGTGTGGGGTTAGTCGGTCTTGTGACGCTGGAGAACAGTCTCCTGTACTGAGGTCTGTCAGCAGGTGGGTCAGGACTGGACCTCTCCTCAGCTGATTGTACTGCAGATCCTCCTGTGTCTGCTCCTGATCGCTGTGTAACCTGCACTCCATTCACTGACACTGCGGGCGGCTGAACCTCCAGAACAGGGTCTGCAATGTCCACCTCAGCCTGTGCCACTGGTTCATCAGATATCAGACTGTCAATCACCGCGGTGAGCGAAGTCTCACTTATAATATCAGGACATGAGGCACTTTCTTGCTCACTCCCAGGAGTGCCACTCGCATTTACTTCATCAGTACTGCACATAGAGTCTACTGCAGTTAACCCCTCGTCAGCTGGCACACATTTCTCTGCAGCTTTAGCAGCATTTTTGTTCACTGATTGCACAGACCCCACACATGATGAGAGATGTGATCCTCCAGCCACTGCACACTCATATCTTCCAGGGTTTCCCTGTGCCACAATATTATACACAGTCTTATAGTCAGTGTCTTTTTTTGCAATGATATTTTTTCTCTTCACAGTTTGGGCTCTAGTCTCCCTTTTATTCTCCATTGCCCGGTTCTTTATTTTGGGCACTGTGCATGAGTCTTTCTGCAATCTCTCCTTCAATATCACCAGCTCACGTGTACAAACATCAAGACACTCACATTTCATCAGCTTTGCCTTTGGATCAGTCTCTTGGTTAATTTCAGTTCTCAATTTGCGAACTTGCATTTCCATTTTAAAGATATTTTTCTTTGTCATTTTTGTGCACAATTCACCAACATCATGAGATTCAGTTGACTCACCAGCCACCATTTCCAGATCTTCACCTCCACCATCTCCATGCTGCAGGTCAAACTCCAGACTCTGGGCTTTCCCAGGATCATCAGCCCAGGACCCCTCCCCTCCACCTGGGTCAGAAGCCATGCATAGTCCTAACAGGGAGCTCACAAGCACACGTCTATCCTCTCCTATGGACAAGAATATAACTACTATAATACTGCCCCTATATACAAGAATATAACTACTATAATACTGCCCCTATATACAAGAATATAACTACTATAATACTGCCCCTATATACAAGAATATAACTACTATAATACTGCTCCTATATACAAGAATATAACTACTATAATATTGCTTCCTATATACAAGAATATAACTACTATAATACTGCCCCTATGTACAAGAATATAACTACTATAATACTGCCCCTATATACAAGAATATAACTACTATTATACTGCTCCTATATACAAGAATATAACTACTATAATATTGCTTCCTATATACAAGAATATAACTACTATAATACTGCGTCCTATATACAAGAATATAACTACTATAATACTGCTCCCTATATACAAGAATATAACTACTATAATACTGCCCCCTATATACAAGAATATCACTACTATAATACTGCCCCTATATACAAGAATATAACTACTATAATACTGCCCCCTATATACAAGAATATAACTACTATAATACTGCCCCTATATACAAGAATATAACTACTATAATACTGCCTCCTATATACAAGAATATAACTACTATAATACTGCTCCTATATACAAGAATATAACTACTATAATACTGCCCCTATATACAAGAATATAACTACTATAATACTGCTCCTATATACAAGAATATAACCACTATAATACTGCCCCCTATATACAAGAATATAACTACTATAATACTGCTCCTATATACAAGAATATAACTACTATAAGGGCGGGTTCACACATAGCGGAATTTCACTTAAATTCCGCTGCGGACACTCCGCAGCGTTAATCCGCAGCGGAGCCGTTTCTCCATTGACTTTCACTTTAATTTAGCAGTGTTCGTTTACACGATGCGTACAATTCCGCTGCGGAGCATAGGCTGCGGAGCGGAATTTGTTGTCCGCAGCATGCTCTGTCTGTTGCGGAGCAGTGGCGGACTGGTTGCGGACTCATGGCGGAATTTCTCCATTGACTTCAATGGAGAGTCAAAATTCCGCAATGAAGTCCGCAGATCTTATGTGTGCTGCGGAGCGTATTGTTTTTACTACCATGACATTTCTTCATTCTGGCTGGACCTATGTATTTCTAGGTCTACAGCCAGACTGAGGAAGTCAATGGGGCTCCCGTAATGACGGGAGCGTTGCTAGGAGACGTCTGTAAATAGTCACTGTCCAGGGTGCTGAAAGAGTTACGCGATCGGCAGTAACTGTTTCTGCACCCGGGACAGTGACTACCGATCTCAATATACATGTATCTGTAAAAAAACATATAAGTTCATACTTACCGAGAACTCCCTGCGTCTGTCTCCAGTCCGGCCTCCCAGGATGACGTTTCAGTGTAAGTGACGGCTGCAGCCAATCACAGGCCAAGCACAGGCTGCAGCGGTCACATGGACTGGAGCGTCATCCAGGGAGGTCGGGCTGGATGCCGAAAGAGGGACGCGTCACCAAGACAACGGGCGGTAAGTATGAATTTCTTTGACTTTCACTAGGGAAAGTGCTGTCCCTTCTCTCTATCCTGCACTGATAGGGAGAAGGGAAGCACTTTTCCTGCAGTCCGCAGCAGCTAGTCCGCATCAATTTTCTGCACATTTTGTGCAGATCCGCTGCAGAATCTGCAACGCAGATTCTGTGCGGCATTGATGCGGACAGTTGCGGAGGAATTCCGCCATGTGTGGTCATGCCCTAATACTGCTCCTATATACAAGAATATAACTACTATAGTACTGCCCCCTATATACAAGAATATACCTACTATAATACTGCCCCCTATATACAAGAATATAACTACTATAATACTGCTCCTATATACAAGAATATAACTACTATAATACTGCCACTATATACAAGAATATAACTACTATAATACTGCCCCTATATACAGGAATATAACTACTATAATACTGCTCCTATATACAAGAATATAACTACTATAATACTGCCCCTATGTACAAGAATATATACTATAATACTGCCCCCTATGTACAAGAATATATACTATAATACTGCCCCTATATACAAGAATATAACTACTATAATACTACTTCTATATACAAGAATATAACTACTATGATACTGCCCCCTATATACAAGAATATAAATACTATAATACTGCCCCTATATACAAGAATATAACTACTATAATACTGCCCCCTATATACAAGAATATAACTACTATAATACTGCTTCTATATACAAGAATATAACTACTATAATACTGCTCCTATATACAAGAATATAACTACTATAATACTACCCCCTATATACAAGAATATAACTACTATAATACTGCTCCTATATACAAGAATATAACTACTATTATACTGCCCCTATATACAGGAATATAACTACTATAATACTGCCCCCTATATACAAGAATATAACTACTATAATACTGCCTCCTATATACAAGAATATAACTACTATAATACTGCCCCTATATACAAGAATATAACTACTATAATACTGCCTCCTATATACAAGAATATAACTACTATAATACTGCCCCCTATATACAAGAATATAACTACTATAATACTCCCCCCTATATTCAAGAATATAACTACTATAATACTGCCCCTATATACAAGAATATAACTACTATAATACTGCCCCTATATAAAAGAATATAACTACTATAATACTGCCCCCTATATACAAGAATATAACTACTATAATACTGTCCCTATATACAAGAATATAACTACTATAATACTGCCCCTATATACAAGAATATAACTACTATAATACTACCCCTATATACAAGAATATAACTACTATAATACTGCTCCTATATACAAGAATATAACTGCTATAAATACTGCTCCTATACACAAGAATATAACTACTATAATACTGCCCCTACATACAAGAATATAACTACTATAATACTGCCCCCCTATATACAAGAATATAACTACTATAATACTGTCCCCTATATACAAGAATATAACTACTATAACACTGGCCCTATATACAAGAATATAGCTACTATAATACTGCCCCCTATATACAAGAATATAGCTACTATAATACTGCTCCTATATACAAGAATATACCTACTATAATACTGCTCCTATATACAAGAATATAACTACTATAATACTGCTCCTATACACAAGAATATAACTACTATAATACTGCCTCTATATACAAGAATATAACTACTATAATACTGCCCCCCTATATACAATAATATAACTACTATAATACTGCCCCCTATATACAAGAATATAACTACTATAATACTGGCCCTATATACAAGAATATAGCTACTATAATACTGCCCCCTATATACAAGAATATAGCTACTATAATACTGCTTCTATATACAAGAATATAACTACTATAATACTGCTCCTATATACAAGAATATAACTACTATAATACGGCCCCTATATACAAGAATATAACTACTATAATACTGCTCCCTATATACAAGAATATAACTACTATAATACTGCCACCTATATACAAGAATATAACTACTATAATACTGCTCCTATATACAAGAATATAACTACTATAATACTGCACTATATACAAGAATATAACTACTATAATACTGCCCCTATATACAAGAATATAACTACTATAATACTGTTCCTATATACCAGAATATACCTACTATAATACTGCTCCTATATACAAGAATATAACTACTATAATACTGCCCCTATATACAAGAATATAACTACTATAATACTGCCTCTATATACAAGAATATAACTACTATAATACTGTTCCTATATACAAGAATATAACTACTATAATACTGCCCCCTATATACAAGAATATAGCTACTATAATACTGCTTCTATATACAAGAATATAACTACTATAATACTGCTCCTATATACAAGAATATAACTACTATAATACGGCCCCTATATACAAGAATATAACTACTATAATACTGCTCCCTATATACAAGAATATAACTACTATAATACTGCCACCTATATACAAGAATATAACTACTATAATACTGCTCCTATATACAAGAATATAACTACTATAATACTGCACTATATACAAGAATATAACTACTATAATACTGCCCCTATATACAAGAATATAACTACTATAATACTGTTCCTATATACCAGAATATACCTACTATAATACTGCTCCTATATACAAGAATATAACTACTATAATACTGCCCCTATATACAAGAATATAACTACTATAATACTGCCTCTATATACAAGAATATAACTACTATAATACTGTTCCTATATACAAGAATATAACTACTATAATACTGCCCCCCTATATACAAGAATATAACTACTATAATACTGCCCCTATATACAAGAATATAACTACTATAATACTGCCCCCTATATACAAGAATATAACTACTATAATACTACCCTCTATATACGAGAATATAACTACTATAATACTGCTCCTATATACAGGAATATAACTACTATTAGGGCATGACCACACATGGCGGAATTCCTCCGCAACTGTCCGCATCAATGCCGCACCTAATCCGGGTTGCGGATTACGGCTGCGGATCTGCACAAAATGTGCAGAAAATTGATGCGGACTGGCCGCTGCGGACTGCAGGAAAAGTGCTTCCCTTCTCCCTATCAGTGCAGGATAGAGAGAAGGGACAGCACTTTCCCTAGTGAAAGTAAAAGAAATTCATACTTACCGCCCGTTGTCTTGATGACGCGTCCCTCCTTCGGCATCCAGCCCGACCTCCCTGGATGACGCGCCAGTCCATGTGACCGCTGCAGCCTGTGCTTGGCCTGTGATTGGCTGCAGCCGTCACTTCCACTGAAACGTCATCCTGGGAGGCCGGACTGGAGACAGAAACAGGGAGTTCTCGGTAAGTATGAACTTATATGTTTTTTTACAGGTTGCTGTATATTGGGATCGGTAGTCACTGTCCCGGGTGCAGAAACAGTTACTGCCGATCGCTTAACTCTTTCAGCACCCTGGACAGTGACTATTTACAGACGTCTCCTAGCAACGCTCCCGTCATTACGGGAGCCCCATTGACTTCCTCAGTCTGGCTGTAGACCTAGAAATACATAGGTCCAGCCAGAATGAAGAAATGTCATGTCAAAAAACCAATACGCTCCGCACCACACATAACATGTGCATGACAGCTGCGGACTTCATTGCGGAACTTAGAATCTCCATTGAAGTCAATGGAGAAATTCCGCCATGAGTCCGCAACCAGTCCGCCACTGCTCCGCAACAGACAGAGCATGCTGCGGACACCACATTCCGCTCCGCAGCCTATGCTCCGCAGCGGAATTGTACGCATCGTGTAAACGAACACTGCGAAATTAAAGTGAAAGTCAATGGAGAAACGGCTCCGCTGCGGATTAACGCTGCGGAGTGTCCGCAGCGGAATTTAAGTGAAAATCCGCCATGTGTGAACCCGCCCTAATACTTCCCCTATATACAAGAATATAACTACTATAATACTGCTCCTATATACAAGAATATAACTACTATAATACTGCCCCTATATACAAGAATATAACTACTAAAATACTGCCCCCTATATACAAGAATATAACTACTATAATACTGCCCCCTATATACAAGAATATAACTACTATAATACTGCCCCTATATACAAGAATATAACTACTATAATACTGCCCCCTATATACAAGAATATAACTACTATAATACTGCCCCTATATACAAGAATATAACTACTATAATACTGCCCCCTATATACAAGAATATAACTACTATAATACTGCTCCTATATACAAGAATATAACTACTATAATACTGCCCCTATATACAAGAATATAACTACTATAATATTGCTTCCTATATACAAGAATATAACTACTATAATACTGCGTCCTATATACAAGAATATAACTACTATAATACTGCTCCCTATATACAAGAATATAACTACTATAATACTGCCCCCTATATACAAGAATATCACTACTATAATACTGCCCCTATATACAAGAATATAACTACTATAATACTGCTCCTACATACAAGAATATAACTACTATAATACTGCCCCCTATATACAAGAATATAACTACTATAATACTGTCCCCTATATACAAGAATATAACTACTATAATACTGCTCCTATATACAAGAATATAACTACTATAATACTGCCCTATATACAAGAATATAACTACTATAATACTGCCCCCTATATACAAGAATATAACTACTATAATACTGCCCCTATATACAAGAATATAACTACTATAATATTGCTTCCTATATACAAGAATATAACTACTATAATACTGCGTCCTATATACAAGAATATAACTACTATAATACTGCTCCCTATATACAAGAATATAACTACTATAATACTGCCCCCTATATACAAGAATATCACTACTATAATACTGCCCCTATATACAAGAATATAACTACTATAATACTGCTCCTACATACAAGAATATAACTACTATAATACTGCCCCCTATATACAAGAATATAACTACTATAATACTGTCCCCTATATACAAGAATATAACTACTATAATACTGCTCCTATATACAAGAATATAACTACTATAATACTGCCCCCTATATACAAGAATATAACTACTATAATACTGCTCCTATATACAAGAATATAACTACTATTAGGGCGGGTTCACACATAGCGGAATTTCACTTAAATTCCGCTGCGGACACTCCGCAGCGTTAATCCGCAGCGGAGCCGTTTCTCCATTGACTTTCACTTTAATTTAGCAGTGTTCGTTTACACGATGCGTACAATTCCGCTGCGGAGCATAGGCTGCGGAGCGGAATTTGGTGTCCGCAGCATGCTCTGTCTGTTGCAGAGCAGTGGCGGACTGGTTGCGGACTCAT
The DNA here is from genome assembly GCF_050947455.1 of Rhinoderma darwinii. Classification (NCBI taxonomy): domain Eukaryota; kingdom Metazoa; phylum Chordata; class Amphibia; order Anura; family Rhinodermatidae; genus Rhinoderma; species Rhinoderma darwinii. The sequence goes on along the minus strand of NC_134692.1, from coordinate 144,577,080 downwards.
GGCGGAATTTCTCCATTGACTTCAATGGAGAGTCAAAATTCCGCAATGAAGTCCGCAGATCTTATGTGTGCTGCGGAGCGTATTGTTTTTACTACCATGACATTTCTTCATTCTGGCTGGACCTATGTATTTCTAGGTCTACAGCCAGACTGAGGAAGTCAATGGGGCTCCCGTAATGACGGGAGCGTTGCTAGGAGACGTCTGTAAATAGTCACTGTCCAGGGTGCTGAAAGAGTTACGCGATCGGCAGTAACTGTTTCTGCACCCGGGACAGTGACTACCGATCTCAATATACATGTATCTGTAAAAAAAAATATAAGTTCATACTTACCGAGAACTCCCTGCGTCTGTCTCCAGTCCGGCCTCCCAGGATGACGTTTCAGTGTAAGTGACGGCTGCAGCCAATCACAGGCCAAGCACAGGCTGCAGCGGTCACATGGACTGGAGCGTCATCCAGGGAGGTCGGGCCGGATGCCGAAAGAGGGACGCGTCACCAAGACAACGGGCGGTAAGTATGAATTTCTTTTACTTTCACTAGGGAAAGTGCTGTCCCTTCTCTCTATCCTGCACTGAATAGGGAGAAGAGAAGCACTTTTCCTGCAGTCCGCAGCGGCCAGTCCGCATCAATTTTCTGCACATTTTGTGCAGATCCGCTGCAGAATCTGCAACGCAGATTCTGTGCGGCATTGATGCGGACAGTTGCGGAGGAATTCCGCCATGTGTGGTCATGCCCTAATACTGCTCCTATATACAAGAATATAACTACTATAGTACTGCCCCCTATATACAAGAATATAACTACTATAATACTGCCCCCTATATACAAGAATATAACTACTATAATACTGCTCCTATATACAAGAATATAACTACTATAATACTGCCACTATATACAAGAATATAACTACTATAATACTGCCCCTATATACAGGAATATAACTACTATAATACTGCTCCTATATACAAGAATATAACTACTATAATACTGCCCCTATGTACAAGAATATATACTATAATACTGCCCCCTATGTACAAGAATATATACTATAATACTGCCCCTATATACAAGAATATAACTACTATAATACTACTCCTATATACAAGAATATAACTACTATGATACTGCCCCCTATATACAAGAATATAACTACTATAATACTGCCCCTATATACAAGAATATAACTAATATAATACTGCCCCCTATATACAAGAATATAAATACTATAATACTGCCCCCTATATACAAGAATATAACTACTATAATACTGCCCCCTATATACAAGAATATAACTACTATAATACTGCCACCTATATACAAGAATATAACTACTATAATACTGCTCCTATATACAAGAATATAACTACTATAATACTGCCCCCTATATACAAGAATATAAATACTATAATACTGCCCCCTATATACAAGAATATAACTACTATAATACTGCCCCCTATATTCAAGAATATAACTACTATAATACTGCCACCTATATACAAGAATATAACTACTATAATACTGCTCCTATATACAAGAATATAACTACTATAATACTGCCTCCTATATACAAGAATATAACTACTATAATACTGCCCCCTATATACAAGAATATAACTACTATAATACTGCCACCTATATACAAGAATATAACTACTATAATACTGCTCCTATATACAAGAATATAACTACTATAATACTGCCCCCTATATACAAGAATATAACTACTATAATACTGCTCCTATATACAAGAATATAACTACTATAATACTGCTCCTATATACAAGAATATAACTGCTATAATACTGCCCCCTATATACAAGAATATATACTATAATAATGCCCCCTATGTACAAGAATATAACTACTATAATACTAGCCCCTATATACAAGAATATAACTACTATAATACTGCCCCTATATACAAGAATATAACTACTATAATACTACTCCTATATACAAGAATATAACTACTATAATACTGCCCTCTATATACAAGAATATAACTACTATAATACTGCCCCTATATACAAGAATATAACTACTATAATACTGCCACTCTATACAAGAATATAACTACTATAATACTGCTCCTATATACAAGAATATAACTACTATAATACTGCTCCTATATACAAGAATATAACTACTATAATACTGCCCCTATATACAAGAATATAACTACTATAATACTGCTCCTATATACAAGAATATAACTACTATAATACTGCTCCTATATACAAGAATATAACTACTATAATACTGCCCCTATATACAAGAATATAACTACTATAATACTGCCCCCTATATACAATAATATAACTACTATAATACTGCCCCCTATATACAAGAATATAACTACTATAATACTGCTCCTATATACAAGAATATAACTACTATAATACTGCTCCTATATACAAGAATATATCTACTATAATACTGCTCCTATATACAAGAATATAACTACTATAATACTGCTCCTATATACAAGAATATAACTACTATAATACTGCCCCTATATACAAGAATATAACTACTATAATACTGCCCCCTATATACAATAATATAACTACTATAATACTGCCCCTATATACAAGAATATAACTACTATAATACTGCCCCCTATATACAGGAATATAACTACTATAATACTGCCTCCTATATACAAGAATATAACTACTATAATACTGCTCCTATATACAAGAATATAACTACTATAATACTGCTCCTATATACAAGAATATAACTACTATAATACTGCTCCTATATACAAGAATATAACAACTATAATACTGCCCCTATATACAAGAATATAACTACTATAATACTGCCCCTATATACAAGAATATAACTACTATAATACTGCTCCTATATACAAGAATATAACTACTATAATACTGCTCCTATATACAAGAATATAACTACTATAATACTGCCCACTATATACAAGAATATAACTACTATAATACTGCCCCTATATACAAGAATATAACTACTATAATACTGCCCCTATATACAAGAATAGAACTACTATAATACTGCCCCTATATACAGGAATATAACTACTATAATACTGCCCCTATATACAAGAATATAGCTACTATAATACTGCTTCTATATACAAGAATATAACTACTATAATACTGCCCCCTATATACAAGAATATAACTACTATAATACTGCCCCTATATACAAGAATATAACTACTATAATACTGCTCCCTATATACAAGAATATAACTACTATAATACTGCCCCCTATATACAAGAATATAACTACTATAATACTGCTCCTATATACAAGAATATAACAACTATAATACTACCCCTATATACAAGAATATAACTACTATAATACTACCCCTATATACAAGAATATAACTACTATAATACTGCCCCCTATATACAAGAATATAACTACTATAATACTGCCCCCTATATACAAGAATATAACTACTATAATACTGCCCCCTATATACAAGAATATAACTGCTATAATACTGCCTCCTATATACAAGAATATAACTACTATAATACTGCTCCTATATACAAGAATATAACTACTATAATACTGCCCCTACATAAGGAGGTTGAAACTTAAAAGAATACAATAATTTGGTGTTGTATAGGGAGGCGCACGTTCCTGTTTGTCACATGTATTTTTTATTTTTCTAATTTTCCTTATTTATACTTGTATTATATATAAGGTGCGGGCAGGAACATGGAGCAGAGATTGGTTAAAAAGAATAAAAAAATTAAGAATAAGCAGAACTGTGCTGGTTGTAATGAATGTCTTTTACCACTAGGTGGCTACTTTATAGCCTTGAAGGGCTCATTATACAATACAAAGGACTAGTGCTGCCACCTAGTGCCTCTAAACTGAAAGTGAAATTCTTATTCTTAAAGGAACAGTGTTATTCCTAAATCACACATTTATGGCATATCCATGCGCATGCGCGTCCACCTCACCATTCATTCCCCGCCTGGATGCAGTGGCCGTCTCACCAGGCAGTGTGGGGGTCAGATGATCCCTGTTCTGGAGGAAGCTGCGGGTCCCAGCTCTTACATTTATGGCATGTTCCGTGGCTGTCCTATGGATATGCCATACATGTTTCATTTTGGAACACCCCTTTAAATGTTTTACTGTGTTTTTTCTGTACAAGCTCCTCCTCCTTTATTGAGGCCCCTCCCCTGTGTTTACATTTGTCAGTAAGGTCTATTTATCTTCTTGTAGTTTCTAATCATTCTGTCCTTGCTGTAATGGACACCAGCCCTCTATGTACTGATTTCCTGCTAAACCAATCTGAACAATCAGACCTGCAGTGTAAAGCATGGGGGAGGCGCAGAGCAGAGCAAATTTTTTTTAATATGTTAAAGATGTTAGTGCTTTATTAAAAACGTTTGTATTTATTTGTGTGTTTGTGTGTTACTTTTTTTTCTTTTTACACTTTTTCTTCCCTATGGGGGCTGCCATTTTTTTTTCCATTTCTGTATGTGTCGATTAACGACACATACAGACATGGAATACGGCAGCTCCAGTCCCATAGGGACTGCGAACGGGGCCCGTTCCATCCACTATCTTGTACGCCGCTGTGTGGGAACGGCGCTTGCGCCGCTCCCACACAGTCCAATTTGAAATGTCCATTTTCCTGTGGACCGGAAGTCGCGGCCGGACAGTAAGATTACTACTTCCGGTCGCGGCTTCCGGACTTGTGCACATGGAGCAGCGGCAGCAGACGGAGTGGACGGACCGGAGGCGACTGGAGCAGGTAAGGGATTTCTATGTATGTTCGTGTTTGTGTGTGTTTACCACTGTATGTAAACCTACTACACTGTGTGTTAGCTCAAAAAATGGCGACACACAGTGTAGGAGGTTAGACCGTTCAATCCCCTCGTTTCTCCCGGCACTAGCCAGGATAAAGGAGGGGGGGATGCTGAGAGCTCACTAGAGCGAGGGCTTTTTACCCAATTTTGCAGCATAAAGCAATGTGGTTGCTTTACCACATGCAATGCTGCAATTTTTGGAATGGCTCCATCTAGTGACCAGCAATGGGAAATATTATAAATTGAATCCAATTTATAATATTTCCTGACTCGTGAAAAAAATAAAATAAATTTGAACAATGTTTAATCACCTACACACTAAATGTTTAACTAAAAAAAACAAAACATGTTTTTCTGACAACACATTCCCTTTAAGCCTCTAATGAGACAGGAAGTGGATTTCACACTACCTCAGACTCCATTAGACAATGCAGGTCAGCTGGAGTCACTGATCATAGTTGTGTCCTAGTGGAGCAGAGATAAAGAGTAGACAATAGTGAAGAACATAAAGAGCAGGTGAGAATTTCCCAGAGACGGAGACTGATAAAACCTGTGAAATGGACACTGAAAATCTTTTTTAAAACCAGTGTGATTTCTGTGCCTCTTCTCAGGAACTACAAGTCCCAGTATAACCTGCAAGGGGGGGGGGGAAATCTCTTGCTTCCTATGTTGTAATTGCAGCCAACATTGTGTAATAGTGAAGTTTCCTATATCTCCTCATGAGGGATGGCGCCATCTGGTGGAGACTCTGCATTAGTGCAGTCCTGGACACCACACCTTTACCTGTAGAATAAATCCGGTCAGTGAATGAAGTGACGAGGAACAGTGTCATCACACATTTTTTTTTAATATGTTAAAGATGTTAGTGCTTTATTAAAAACGTTTTTATTTATTTGTGTGTTACTTTTTTCTATTTTTACACTTTTTCTTCCCTATGGGGGCTGCCATTTTTTTTTCCATTTCTGTATGTGTCGATTAACGACACATATAGACATGGAATACGGCAGCCACAGTCCCATAGGGACTGCGAACGGGTCCCGTCCCATCCACTTCTGTGTACGCCGTCTGTGTGGGAACTGCGCATGCGCCGCTCCCACACAGTCCAATTTGAAATGCGCACCGTCCGGCGCCATTTTCCTGTGGACCGGAAGTCGCGGCCGGACAGTAAGATTACTACTACCGGTCGCGGCTTCCGGACTTGTGCACTTGGACCAGCGGCAGCAGACGGAGCGGACGGGCTGGAGGGAGCCGCGGCGGCAGGAGCAGGTAAGGGATTTCTATGTATGTTCGTGTTTGTGTGTGTTTACTAGTGTATGTAAACCTACTACACTGTGTGTTAGCTCAAAAAATTGCGACACACAGTGTAGGAGGTTAGACCGTTTAATCCCCTCGTTTCTCCCGGCACTAGCCAGGATAAAGGAGGGGGGGATTCTGAGAGCTCACTAGAGCGAGGGCTTTTTACCCAATTTTGCAGCAAAAAGCAATGTGGTTGCTTTACCACATGCAATGCTGCAATTTTGGGGAATAGCTCCATCTAGTGACCAGCAATGGGAAATATTATAAATTAGAATCTAATTTATAATATTTCCTGACTCGTGAAAAAAATAAAAAAAATTTCAACAATGTTTAATCACCCACACACTAAATGTTTAATTAAAAAAAAAACAACATGTTTTGCTGGCAACACATTGCCTTTAAATCTATAGAATTGTTTAATCGATTTCCCATGCGGAATTACAGCGACTCTATCCCACAGGAAAGATGAAGAGTAATGCAGTATCCCTAGTTCTCCACCAGATGGCACCCCAACACATGGGAAATGGCAGGAAACGTTCCCGCAGCCTCACGGTTGTGACTACTGGTTAGGGCTCATTCAGACGAGCGAGTATCACGTCCCTGTGATGGATGTTAAAACAACGGCCGTCACACAGACTCATGTATGTCAATGGCGCCGTTCACATGACCGTTGTTTCAATGGAGCGTGCGAAGGGTCCGTGAAAAAATAGGACATGTCCTATTTTCCTGCGTGTCACGGATCCCTCCTGAGACTCTAGGGTGAAGGATCTGATGTGTGGGTTCTCACTTGTCACTGTCTGGCAGGGGGGGGGGGGTCCCTCAGACACCCCAGGACAGACAGGTCCCCAAAGAGAGCGGCCAGTCACTGACCAATCAACATTCAGCCGCTCTGACCTCTGCGGCAGGAGGAGTGACCTGTGAGCTGCTGCCTGGTGTTTACTGGCAGCAGAGACGCAAGAGGGGGAGGGGGGGGGTCTGAAACTCATTGACTGGCACTGTGTATGGGGCACTATCTGGCACTGCTTATGGGGGAAACCTGACACTGCTTATGGGGCACTCTTGCATTATGGGGGCAAGCTTGTATTGATTTTGGAGCACTCTCTGGCACTGTTTATGGGGGAACTCTCGCACTGCTTATGGTGCATTCTTTATTTATGGGGGAACTCTCTGGCGGGCAGTGTTTATTGGTGCACTATAGGGGAGGGGCTTATATTTGAGAGCAGGGCTTGTTCAGACACAATCTTCCATATCCCGCTTTGCCCGCCTCATCCTCATAGTTATTCCTGGATGTTGGCAGCTTTGGCACAGGCGTCTGTGTACTGACCCCATTCTGTATCGCTGCAGCCACTGAGGCGCTGTACAATCCCCTATAGTCCCTGCACTGAGGACGGGCTGAGCCTCTGCCAACGCGGCACCTCAGCCGCACACATGACTGGGTGGAGGGGGTGACCACATTGCTATTTTGGACCTTAGACCCTGTGACTGCTGGATGTCCCGGTCATATATGCTGCTCTAACAGGGGACCCCCAGGTGTAATGCAGCCCAGGCTCCTCCCCTTCAGGTCACATGATGCCCGGGGCTGTAATAATTCCGGATACCTCCCGGGTCTAGACCCGAATGAGTCTGAAGAAGCGGTGTCAAGAAACAAGATGCCCCCGTCATGTGTCCGGTGAACAGCTGGCAGAGATGTGGCAGATTATACAGGAGCTGTGGGCGAGGTGTGGGCACGTGACATGACACCCGCACACCGCTCCTGTCCCCACACTTTACTCCTGTCCTCTCACATCTCTCCCCCCACCCCCAATCCGCTCCTCTTCAGAGCATGTAACTACTAGGGGGCCCTCGTGGGAGGGGGCCACGAACTTAACTCTTTCCACTGCTTGCAGTAACACTGACACAGAGGCTACCTGCACCCACCACTAGGGGGAGCTCACTGCATAGATTTAAAGAGGCTCTGTCACCAGATTTTGCAGCCCCTATCTGCTATTGCCTGTGATCGGCGCTGCAATGTAGATTACAGTAACGTTTTTATTTTTAAAAAACGAGCATTTTTGGCCAAGTTATGACCATTTTCGTATTTATGCAAATGAGGCTTGCAAAAGTACAACTGGGCGTGTTGAAAAGTAAAAGTACAACTGGGCGTGTATTATGTGCGTACATCGGGGCGTGTTTACTACTTTTACTAGCTGGGCGTTCTGATGAGAAGTATCATCCACTTCTCTTCACAACGCCCAGCTTCTGGCAGTGCAGCACTGTGACGTCACTCACAGGTCCTGCATCGTGTCGGCACCAGAGGCTACAGTTGATTCTGCAGCAGCATCAGCATTTGCAGGTAAGTAGCTACATGGACTTACCTGCAAACGCCGATGCTGCTGCAGAATCATCTGTAGCCTCTGGTGCCGACACGATGCAGGACCTGTGAGTGACGTCACAGATCTGCACTGCCAGAAGCTGGGCGTTGTGAAGAGAAGTGGATGATACTTCTCATCAGAACGCCCAGCTAGTAATAGTAGTAAACACGCCCCGATGTACGCACATAATACACGCCCCGATGTACGCACATAATACACGCCCCGATGTACGCACATAATACACGCCTTGTTGTACTTTTACTTTAAACACGCCCAGTTGTACTTTTGCAAGCCTCATTTGCATAAATACGAAAATGGTCATAACTTGGCCAAAAATGCTCGTTTTTTAAAAATAAAAACGTTACTGTAATCTACATTGCAGCGCCGATCACAGGCAATAGCAGATAGGGGCTGCAAAATCTGGTGACAGAGCCTCTTTAAACTACATATCTAGAATGCTGGGCATTCACTTTAACAATGGCGTAGTGGGTGGAGCTCTCAGTAGGGATTGGGTCCTATTCAGAGTTTTGTTATGGGGCACGATGATTTCTGTGCACACACCGGTTCCGATGTTTCCCTGTCCTTCATTATAGTCCCTTCAGTTTTATTTTCACATTGCTCCTTTCTGCAATTATTTTCTTCCTTTCTGCTCTTTCCTTTTTCATACTTTTTAGTGCCCTTCCCCAGTCACTCATGTTCTTCCTCATACTTTCCCCTGTCCTTCCTCAGTCTCTCATGCCATTCCTCATACTCTCCTTACTCATACCCTCCACTGTCCTTCCTCATACTTTCCCCTGCCCTTTCTCATACTTTCCCCTGCCCTTTCTCATACTCTCCACTGTCCTTCCTCATACTTTCCCCTGCCCTTCCTCATATTATCCCCTGTCCTTTCTCATTCTTTCCCCTGTCCTTTATCATACTTTCTCATCCTTCCTCATACTCTCCCCTGTCCTTCCTCATACTTTCCTTTGTCCTCCCACACTTTCCCTTGTCCTTCCTCATACTTTCCCCTGTTCTTCCTCATACTTGTCTTTCCTCATATTTTCCCCTGTCCTTCCCCATACTTCCCCTGTTCTTCCCCATACTGTGCACTGTCCTTCCTTATGCTTTCCCTTGTCCTTCCTCATACTTTCCCCTGTCCTTTCTTATACTCTCCCCTATCCTTCCCCATAATTTCCTTTGTCCTCTCATACTTTCCCATGTTCTTCCTCACACTTTATCCTGTCATTCCTCATACTTTACCCCATCCTTCCTCATACTCTGCCCTGCCCTTCCTCATACTTTCCCCTGTCCTTCCTCATACTTTCCACTGTTCTTCCTCATACGTTCCCCTGTTCTTCCTTATACGTTCCCCTGTTCTTCCTCATACTTTCCTTTGTCCTCTCATACTTTCCCATGTTCTTCCTTATACGTTCCCCTGTTCTTCCTCATACTTTCCTTTGTCCTCTCATACTTTCCCATGTTCTTCCTCATACTTTACCCTGTCATGCCTCATACTTTACAACATCCTTCCTCATACTTTACCCCATCCTTCCTCATACTCTACACTGTCATTCCCCGTACTTTCCCTTGTGCTTCCTCATACTTTCCCCTGTTCTTCCTCATACTTTCCTTTGTCCTCTCATACTTTCCCGTTCTTCCTCATACGTTCCCCTGTTCTTTATCATACTTTCTCTTGTCCTTCCTCATACTTTCCCCTGTCCTTCCTTATAGTTTCCCCTGTTCTTCCTCATACTTTCCCCTGTTCTTCCTCATACTTTCCCCTGTTCTTCCTCATACTTTCCCGTTCTTCCTCATACTTTCCGCTGTCCTTCCCCATACTTTCCCTTGTCCTTCCTCATACTTTCCCCTATTCTTCCTCATACTTTTCCGTCCTACTTCATACTTTCCCCTGTACTTCCTCATACTTTACCTTGTCCTTCCTTATACTTTCCCCTGTCCTTGCTCATACTTTCCCGTGTTCTTCCTTATACTTTCCCTGTTCTTCCCCTTGTCCTTCCTCATACTTTTCCCTGTTCTTCCCCATACTTTCCCATCCTTCCTCATACTTTCCCCTGTTCTTCCTCATTCTCTGCACTGTACTTCCTCATACTCTGCACTGTCCTTCCTCATACTTTCCCCTGTCCTTCCCCATACTTTCCTTTGTCTTTCCTCATACATTCCCCTGCCCTTCCTCATACTTTCCCCTGCCCTTCCTCATACTTTCCCCTGTCCTTCCTCATACTTTCCCTTGTCCTTCCTCATACTTTCCCTTGTTCTTCCTCATACATTCCCATCCTTCCTCATACTATCCCCTGTCCTTCCCCATACTTTCTTTTGTCCTCTCATACTTCCCCTGTACTTCCCCATATTTTCCCGTTCATCCTCATACTGTGCACTGTCCTTCCTTATGCTTTCCCTTGTCCTTCCTCATACTTTCCCCTGTCCTTCCCCATACTTTCCTTTGTCCTCTCATACTTTCCCCTGTTCTTCCTCATATGTTCCCCAGTCATTCCTCATACTTTACCCCATCCTTCCTCATACTTTACCCCACCCTTCCTCATACTTTCCTTTGTCCTCTCATACTTTACCCTGTTCTTCCTCATACTTTCCCTACTTTCCCCTGTCATTCCTTATACTTTACCCCATCCTTCCTCATACTTTCCTTTGTCCTCTCATACTTTCCCCTGTTCTTCCTCATACTTTCCCCTGTCATTCCTCATACTCTCCCCTGTCCTTTCCCATACTTTCCTTTGTCCTTTCATACTTTCCCCTGTTCTTCCTCATACTTTCTCTTGTCCTTCCTCATACTTTCCCCTGTCCTTCCTCATACTTTCCTGTTCTTCCTCATACTTTCCTGTTCTTCCTCATACTCTGCACTGTCCTTCCTCATACTTTCCGCTGTCCTTCCCCATACTTTCCCTTGTTCTTCCTCATACTTTCCCCTATTCTTCCTCATACTTTTCCGTCCTACCTCATACTTTCCCCTGTACTTCCTCATACTTTCCCTTGTCCTTGCTTATACTTTCGCTTCTCCTTCCTCATACTTTCCCCTGTCCTTCCCCATACTTTCCCCTGTCCTTCCTCATACTCTGCACTGTCCTTCCTCATACTCTGCACTGTCCTTCCTCATACTCTGCACTGTCCTTCTTCATACTTTCCCGTGTTCTTCCTCATACGTTCCCGTGTTCTTCCTTATACTTTCCCCAGTTCTTCCCCTTGTCCTTCCTCATACTTTTCCCTGTCCTTCCTCATACTTTTCCCTGTCCTTCCTCATACTCTCCCCTGTCCTTCCTCATACTTTTCCGTCCTACCTCATACTTTCCCCTGTACTTCCTCATACTTTCCCCTGTCCTTCCTCATAGTTTCCCGTGTTCTTCCTTATACTTTCCCTGTTCTTCCCCTTGTCCTTCCTCATACTTTTCCCTGTTCTTCCCCATACTTTCCCATCCTTCCTCATACTTTCCCCTGTTCTTCCTCATTCTCTGCACTGTACTTCCTCATACTCTGCACTGTCCTTCCTCATACTTTCCCCTGTCCTTCCCCATACTTTCCTTTGTCTTTCCTCATACTTTCCCCTGCCCTTCCTCATACTTTCCCCTGCCCTTCCTCATACTTTCCCCTGCCCTTCCTCATACTTTCCCCTGTCCTTCCTCATACTTTCCCCTGTCCTTCCCAATACTTTCCCTTGTCTTTCCTCATACTTTCCCCTATGCTTCCCCTGTATTTCCCCATATTTTCCCCTGTTCATCCTCATACTGTGCACTGTCCTTCCTTATGCTTTCCCTTGTCCTTCCTCATACTTTCCCCTGTCCTTCCCCATACTTTCCTTTGTCCTCTCATATGTTCCCCTGTTCTTCCTCATACGTTCCCCTGTCATTCCTCATACTTTACCCCATCCTTCCCCATACTTTACCCCATCCTTCCTCATACGTTCCTTTGTCCTCTCATACTTTCCCCTGTTCTTCCTCATACTTTCCCGTCATTCCTCATCCTTTACCCCATCCTTCCTCATACTCTGCACTGTCCTTCTTCATACTTTCCTTAGTCCTCTCATACATTCCCCTGTTCTTCCTCATATTTTCCCCTGTCATTCCTCATACTCTCCCCTGTCCTTTCCCATACTTTCCTTTGTCCTTTCATACTTTCCCCTCTTCTTCCTCATACTTTCTCTTGTCCTTCCTCATACTTTCCCATGTCCTTCCTCATACTTTGCTGTTCTTCCTCATACTCTGCACTGTCCTTCCTCATACTTTCCGCTGTCCTTCCCCATACTTTCCCTTGTTCTTCCTCATACTTTCCCCTATTCTTCCTCATACTTTTCCGTCCTACCTCATACTTTCCCCTGTACTTCCTCATACTTTTCCTTGTCCTTCCTTATACTTTCCCTTCTCCTTCCCCATACTTTCCACTGTCCTTCCTCATACTCTGCACTGTCCTTCCTCATACTCTGCACCGTCCTTCTTCATACTTTCCCGTGTTCTTCCTCATACGTTCCTGTGTTCTTCCTCATACTTTTCCCTGTCCTTCCTCATACTTTTCCCTGTCCTTCCTCATACTCTCCCCTGTCCTTCCTCAGTCTGTCCCCTGCTCTTTCTTATCCTTCAGAGGCCTCCATCCCATATATTTATTTTACACATAATTTAATATATTTATTGACTTTTTTGCTGTTTTTTTTAATTTTTTGTTTTTCCTCTGTGCAATGTAGAAAATTTCCTGTTGCTGCGGAGAAATCACCAGTAAGTTGCTGTTGATGGATCTGTTCTTTTTATCATGTGTTTCTATTTAGTACTATGGGGCTCCTCGCTCTTCTTTTCCTCTCATCTCTTCCTTCTCCTCTCCTGTAACTTTTTCACTCTCTTGTCTCTTCCTTCTTCTCTCCTCTTCTCTTTTTACTTACCTCATTTTTTTACTTCTCACTCTTCTCTCTCCCTCACTTTCCTCCTCCTCCTCTGCCCTTCCCCTTCTCGTCACATTTCTGGGGGCGGATGAAGGAAATGGGACAGACCTGCAGCTTATGGATTCAGGATACCAAGACTGAGTCATTCATTCCTGTGCATGAGACAGACAGAGGGAGGGCAGAGAGCGAGGGCAGAGAGGAGTGAAGGCAAAGGAAAGAGAGTACAGAGAATAAGAAGAGATAGAGGGAGACAGGGGGAGAAAGAGACAGGGGGAGAAAGAGACAGAGGGAGAAAGAGACAGAGGGAGAAAGAGACAGGGGGAGAAAGAGACAGGGGGAGAAAGAGACAGGGGGAGAAAGAGACAGAGGGAGGTCTCGCAGTGACTCACTCATTCCTCCAGACAGCTAGAGACCGGCAGACAGTTCAGAGCTCTGTGCCAGGACTTAGGAAAGTGACTCATTCATTCCTTGGAAGAAAGTGAGGGAATGAGTAGAGGGAGAGACGGCTGGCACCGGTAAGTGGTCACCCATCTCAACACGTGGCAAGTGAGCAGCAGATTGAGTGCCACCGGTGGCAGAGGCTGAGGGGCCCAACACAAGACACAGAAGAGATGATGAGAGTGCGCATCCTGCTGCAGCCCCTGCTTGTGCTGCTTCTGGTAAAGATCTGCTTGGGAGAGTCCACAGGTAAGTGCTACAGGGGGGGATAGAAGGGTCTGAAATTGGGCGATGGGGTAAAGTGTTAATAATAATCATCTTTATTTATATGGCACCAACATATTCTGTAACGATTTACAATAAGGGGAAGCAGTAAACAACGATGAGAGTGAGGATCCAGCGGCCGAAGAGCTGACAATCTAAGACATGAAGGGGGTGATAGACCAGGTCGTTGTGTGTATCAGCCTGAACCCCTATTATCAGCTACCAGGAAACTGCAACTAAATAGCAATGAGGGAAAGTGCCGGAGTGTTGCAATACAAGTGACGTCAGCCTGGGGGAGCCGGACAGTGCCCACACTTACTCAACTCTGCTGTACAGAGCGGGGGCAGGGCTGCAAGAGGGTGCTATAAGATCACCTAATAAGTGGCGGGGGAGGGGAGAAGCGACTACTTCATACACTGAGGGGTGATACATGTGCTTATTATTATTTAAAGGAGTCCTTTGCTATACAGTCTCTGGATGAGCCCTAGTAGTTACCTGCAGTCCTATGTAACACCACAGATAACAGTGATAACTCTCTGATTACAGATAATGTAGTAGATGTTACCTGCAGTCCTATGCAACACCACAGATAACACAGTGATAACTCTCTGAGAACAGATAATGTAGTAGTGTTACCTGCAGTCCTATGTAACACCACAGATAACACAGTGATAACTCTCTGAGAACAGATAATGTAGTAGATGTTACCTGCAGTCCTATGTAACACCACAGATAACAGTGATAACTCTCTGAGAACAGATAATGTAGTAGATGTTACCTGCAGTCCTATGTAACACCACAGATAACAGTAATAACTCTCTGAGTACAGATAATGTAGTAGATGTTACCTGCAGTCCTATGTAACACCACAGATAACAGTGATAACTCTCTGATTACAGATAATATAGTAGTGTTACCTGCAGTCCTATGTAACACCACAGATAACACAGGGATAACTCTCTGATTACAGATAATGTAGTAGATGTTACCTGCAGTCCTATGTAACACCACAGATAACACAGGGATAACTCTCTGAGTACAGATAATGTAGTAGATGTTACCTGCAGTCCTATGTAACACCACAGATAACACAGGGATAACTCTCTGATTACAGATAATGTAGTAGATGTTACCTGCAGTCCTATGTAACACCACAGATAACAGTGATAACTCTCTGAGAACAGATAATGTAGTAGATGTTACCTGCAGTCCTATGTAACACCACAGATAACAGTGATAACTCTCTGAGTACAGATAATGTAGTAGATGTTACCTGCAGTCCTATGTAACACCACAGATAACAGTGATAACTCTCTGATTACAGATAATATAGTAGTGTTACCTGCAGTCCTATGTAACACCACAGATAACACAGGGATAACTCTCTGATTACAGATAATGTAGTAGATGTTACCTGCAGTCCTATGTAACACCACAGATAACACAGGGATAACTCTCTGAGTACAGATAATGTAGTAGATGTTACCTGCAGTCCTATGTAACACCACAGATAACACAGGGATAACTCTCTGAGTACAGATAATGTAGTCGATGTTACCTGCAGTCCTATGTAACACCACAGATAACACAGTGATAACTCT
The DNA here is from genome assembly GCF_050947455.1 of Rhinoderma darwinii. NCBI lineage: Eukaryota > Metazoa > Chordata > Amphibia > Anura > Rhinodermatidae > Rhinoderma > Rhinoderma darwinii. The sequence continues at coordinate 144,561,433 of NC_134692.1, read as the reverse complement.
CTGAGTACAGATAATGTAGTAGATGTTACCTGCAGTCCTATGTAACACCACAGATACACTGTGATAACTCTCTGATTACAGATAATGTAGTAGATGTTACCTGCAGTCCTATGTAACACCACATATAACAGTGATAACTCTCTGAGAACAGATAATGTAGTAGATGTGACCTGCAGTCCTATGTAACACCACAGATAACACAGTGATAACTCTCTGATTACAGATAATGTAGTAGATGTTACCTGCAGTCCTATGTAACACCACAGATAACACAGTGATAACTCTCTGAGTACAGATAATGTAGTAGTGTAACCTGCAGTCCTATGTAACACCACAGATAACACAGTGATAACTCTCTGAGGACAGATAATGTAGTAGATGTTACCTGCAGTCCTATGTAACACCACGGATAACACAGTGATAACTCCCTGAGTACAGATAATGTAGTGGATGTTACCTGCAGTCCTATGTAACACCACAGATAACACAGGGATAACTCTCTGAGTACAGATAATGTAGTAGATGTTACCTGCAGTCCTATGTAACACCACAGATAACACAGTGATAACTCTCTGAGTACAGATAATGTAGTAGATGTTACCTGCAGTCCTATGTAACACCACAGATAACAGTGATAACTCTCTGAGAACAGATAATGTAGTAGATGTTACCTGCAGTCCTATGTAACACCACAGATAACAGTGATAACTCTCTGAGTACAGATAATGTAGTAGATGTTACCTGCAGTCCTATGTAACACCACAGATAACAGTGATAACTCTCTGATTACAGATAATATAGTAGTGTTACCTGCAGTCCTATGTAACACCACAGATAACACAGGGATAACTCTCTGATTACAGATAATGTAGTAGATGTTACCTGCAGTCCTATGTAACACCACAGATAACACAGTGATAACTCTCTGAGTACAGATAATGTAGTAGATGCTACCTACAGTCCTATGTAACACCACAGATAACACAGTGATAACTCTCTGATTACAGATAATGTAGTAGTGTTACCTGCAGTCCTATGTAACACCACAGATAACACAGTGATAACTCTCCGAGTACAGATAATGTAGTAGTGTTACCTGCAGTCCTATGTAACACCACAGATAACACAGGGATAACTCTCTGAGTACAGATAATGTAGTAGATGTTACCTGCAGTCCTATGTAACACCACAGATAACACAGGGATAACTCTCTGATTACAGATAATGTAGTAGATGTTACCTGCAGTCCTATGTAACACCACAGATAACAGTGATAACTCTCTGAGAACAGATAATGTAGTAGATGTTACCTGCAGTCCTATGTAACACCACAGATAACAGTGATAACTCTCTGAGGACAGATAATGTAGTAGATGTTACCTGCAGTCCTATGTAACACCACAGATAACAGTGATAACTCTCTGATTACAGATAATATAGTAGTGTTACCTGCAGTCCTATGTAACACCACAGATAACACAGGGATAACTCTCTGATTACAGATAATGTAGTAGATGTTACCTGCAGTCCTATGTAACACCACAGATAACACAGGGATAACTCTCTGAGTACAGATAATGTAGTAGATGTTACCTGCAGTCCTATGTAACACCACAGATAACACAGGGATAACTCTCTGAGTACAGATAATGTAGTCGATGTTACCTGCAGTCCTATGTAACACCACAGATAACACAGTGATAACTCTCTGAGTACAGATAATGTAGTAGATGTTACCTGCAGTCCTATGTAACACCACAGATACACTGTGATAACTCTCTGATTACAGATAATGTAGTAGATGTTACCTGCAGTCCTATGTAACACCACATATAACAGTGATAACTCTCTGAGAACAGATAATGTAGTAGATGTGACCTGCAGTCCTATGTAACACCACAGATAACACAGTGATAACTCTCTGATTACAGATAATGTAGTAGATGTTACCTGCAGTCCTATGTAACACCACAGATAACACAGTGATAACTCTCTGAGTACAGATAATGTAGTAGTGTAACCTGCAGTCCTATGTAACACCACAGATAACACAGTGATAACTCTCTGAGGACAGATAATGTAGTAGATGTTACCTGCAGTCCTATGTAACACCACGGATAACACAGTGATAACTCCCTGAGTACAGATAATGTAGTGGATGTTACCTGCAGTCCTATGTAACACCACAGATAACACAGGGATAACTCTCTGAGTACAGATAATGTAGTAGATGTTACCTGCAGTCCTATGTAACACCACAGATAACACAGTGATAACTCTCTGAGTACAGATAATGTAGTAGATGTTACCTGCAGTCCTATGTAACACCACAGATAACACAGTGATAACTCTCTGAGTACAGATAATGTAGTAGATGTTACCTGCAGTCCTATGTAACACCATAGATAACACAGTGATAACTCTCTGAGTACAGATACTGTAGTAATGTTACCTGCAGTCCTATGTAACACCACAGATAACACAGTGATAACTCTCTGAATACAGATAATGTAGTAGATGTTACCTGCAGTCCTATGTAACACCACAGATAACACAGTGATAACTCTCTGATTACAGATAATGTAGTAGATGTCACCTGCAGTCCTATGTAACACCACAGATAACACAGTGATAACTCTCTGAGTACAGATAATGTAGTAGATGTCACCTGCAGTCCTATGTAACACCACAGATAACACAGTGATAACTGTCTGATTACAGATAATGTAGTAGATGTGACCTGCAGTCCTATGTAACACCACAGATAACACAGTGATAACTCTCTGATTACAGATAATGTAGTAGATGTTACCTGCAGTCCTATGTAACACCACAGATAACACAGTGATAACTCTCTGAGAACAGATAATGTAGTGGATGTTACCTGCAGTCCTATGTAACACCACAGATAACACAGTGATAACTCTGAGTACAGATAATGTAGTAGAGGTTACCTGCAGTCCTATGTAACACCACAGATAATACAGTGATAACTCTCTGATTACAGATAATGTAGTAGATGTGACCTGCAGTCCTATGTAACACCACATATAACACAGTGATAACTCTCTGATTACAGATAATGTAGTAGATGTGACCTGCAGTCCTATGTAACACCACAGATAACACAGGGATAACTCTCTGAGTACAGATAATGTAGTAGATGTTACCTGCAGTCCTATGTAACACCACAAATAACACAGTGATAACTCTCTGAGTACAGATAATGTAGTAGATGTTACCTGCAGTCCTATGTAACACCACAGATAACACAGTGATAACTCTCGGAGTACAGATAATGTAGTAGATGTTACCTGCAGTCCTATGTAACACCACAGATAACACAGTGATAACTCTCTGAGTACAGATAATGTAGTAGATGTTACCTTCAGTCCTATGTAACACCACAGATAACAGTGATAACTCTCTGAGTACAGATAATGTAGTAGATGCTACCTGCAGTCCTATGTAACACCACAGATAACACAGTGATAACTCTCTGAGTACAGATACTGTAGTAATGTTACCTGCAGTCCTATGTAACACCACAGATAACACAGTGATAACTCCCTAAGTACAGATAATGTAGTAGATGTTACCTGCAGTCCTATGTAACACCACAGATAACACAGTGATAACTCTCTGAGTACAGATAATGTAGTAGATGTTACCTTCAGTCCTATGTAACACCACAGATAACACAGTGATAACTGTCTGATTACAGATAATGTAGTAGATGTGACCTGCAGTCCTATGTAACACCACAGATAACACAGTGATAACTCTCTGATTACAGATAATGTAGTAGATGTCATCTGCAGTCCTATGTAACACCACAGATAACACAGTGATAACTCTCTGAGTACAGATAATGTAGTAGATGTCACCTGCAGTCCTATGTAACACCACAGATAACACAGTAATAACTCTCTGATTACAGATAATGTAGTAGATGTTACCTGCAGTCCTATGTAACACCACAGATAACACAGTGATAACTCTCTGAGAACAGATAATGTAGTAGTGTTACCTGCAGTCCTATGTAACACCACAGATAACACAGTGATAACTCTCCGAGTACAGATAATGTAGTAGTGTTACCTGCAGTCCTATGTAACACCACAGATAACACAGTGATAACTCTCTGATTACAGATAATGTAGTAGAGGTCACCTGCAGTCCTATGTAACACCACAGATAACACAGTGATATTTCTCTGATTACAGATAATGTAGTAGATGTTACCTGCAGTCCTATGTAACACCACATATAACACAGTGATAACTCCGATTACAGATAATGTAGTAGATGTTACCTGCAGTCCTATGTAACACCACAGATAACACAGTGATAACTCTCTGAGAACAGATAATGTAGTAGTGTTACCTGCAGTCCTATGTAACACCACATATAACACAGTGATAACTCTCTGATTACAGATAATGTAGTAGAGGTCACCTGCAGTCCTATGTAACACCACAGATAACACAGTGATATCTCTCTGAGTACAGATAATGTAGTAGGTGTTACCTGCAGTCCTATGTAATACCACATATAACACAGTGATAACTCTCTGATTACAGATAATGTAGTAGATGTTACCTGCAGTCCTATGTAACACCACAGATAACACAGTGATAACTCTCCGAGTACAGATAATGTAGTAGTGTTACCTGCAGTCCTATGTAACACCACAGATAACACAGTGATAACTCTCTGATTACAGATAATGTAGTAGAGGTCACCTGCAGTCCTATGTAACACCACAGATAACACAGTGATATCTCTCTGAGTACAGATAATGTAGTAGGTGTTACCTGCAGTCCTATGTAACACCACATATAACACAGTGATAACTCTCTGATTACAGATAATGTAGTAGATGTTACCTGCAGTCCTATGTAACACCACAGATAACACAGTGATAACTCTCTGATTACAGATAATGTAGTAGATGTTACCTGCAGTCCTATGTAACACCACAGATAACACAGTGATAACTCTCCGAGTACAGATAATGTAGTAGTGTTACCTGCAGTCCTATGTAACACCACAGATAACACAGTGATAACTCTCTGATTACAGATAATGTAGTAGAGGTCACCTGCAGTCCTATGTAACACCACAGATAACACAGTGATATCTCTCTGAGTACAGATAATGTAGTAGGTGTTACCTGCAGTCCTATGTAACACCACAGATAACACAGTGATAACTCTCTGATTACAGATAATGTAGTAGATGTTACCTGCAGTCCTATGTAACACCACAGATAACACAGTGATAACTCTCTGAGTACAGATAATGTAGTAGTGGTCACCTGCAGTCCTATGTAACACCACAGATAACACAGTGATAACTCTCTGAGTACAGATAATGTAGTAGATGTTACCTGCAGTCCTATGTAACACCACAGATAACACAGTGATGTAGTAAATGTTACCTGCAGTCCTATGTAACAAAAAAACAAAAACTGATAGGGAATATGAATTGTGGGCCCCACTGGGGTCGGGGAGTGGTGAGAACTTCTGTACCGCGCTGTAGAATATGTTGGCGCTTTAGAAGTAGCAGAAATTAATTCAATCACACCACAGATAACACATTGATATCACCATGAGAACTGCCACACTCAGCTCTGCTACATCTGCTGTATTGTGGGTATTAGAACTTATCAGCTCCGTTCCTGGACGTCTAATTAACCTGCAACATATGAATGTGAGACGCTCTGCAGTGGAAAGTACAGGGGTGAAATGATCTGCAGAATTCCCTATTTTTTTTTATGAATGAACAAGTTCACATGCTTGTGGGAGTCCCGCCTCTGCCCTCTCCTGATTGGCTGAAAGGGTATGATGTCGTACCCAAAAGAATGTTACTTTTAATAGCCTCTTAAAGGGCCAGGCCCTCCTCTTTGTACTTTCCCAACCAGACTAGTCACGTGTGTTGTGTAAGGAGCCGGACATACATGTCACAATGTATAATACCCTGTCCCCATATACCGCTGTATGCAGCCACTGCAGTGTAAGACATGATGTTACAGCAGAGTTCTGGCTGCAGCTCTGGATGTGACTGGAGTATAAGTCATGATGTTACAGCAGAATTGTGGCTGCAGCTCTGGTTGTGACTGGAGTATAAGTCATGATGTAACAGCAGAATTGTGGCTGCCGCTCTGGATGTGACTGGAGTATAAGTCATGATGTTACAGCAGAGTTGTGGCTGCAGCTCTGGATGTGACTGGAGTATAAGTCATGATGTAACAGCAGAATTGTGGCTGCAGCTCTGGATGTGACTGGAGTATAAGTCATGATGTTACAGCAGAGTTGTGGCTGCAGCTCTGGATGTGACTGGAGTATAAGTAATGATGTAACAGCAGAATTGTGGCTGCAGCTCTGGTTGTGACTGGAGTATAAGTCATTATGTAACAGCAGAGTTGTGGCTGTAGCTCTGGATGTGACTGGAGTATAAGTCATGATGTTACAGCAGAGTTATGGCTGCAGCTCTGGTTGTGACTGGAGTATAAGACATGCTGTAACTCAGGATCAGTGGATAGCACGTTATGTGGTGGGTACCCCGGTGACTCTGGGGGTCCCGCCATGTCCTCCTCATCTCTCCCTTGTCCCAGTTTAGCTCCTGACGTCAGCAGCTCAGTATGAACTTGTATGAGTCACCCGGTGGAGGGGCCGGATAGTCCTCCACCCCCCATGAGTCACTGGCCTGAGCCCTCCGCCTGGTATGTGAGTGTGTGGGAGCCCGGGACAGCAGAGCTGGGGGCCACATAGGCACCTCAGAGGGGGCCACTTGTATGTTTTAGGGGTATGGGTGGGTGAGGGGGGGCTCATACCCGGGGTCACAGGTCACCAGAGAGTCGCCCATATACTGGCGGTCATCGCACCCCATCACATGACCTATGAGATAAGCGCCTGGGACTGCTGATCCTGCACCTCATGTACTGACCCGACCCGCTATATATAAACACCCGCGGATTATATTGCAGCATCTGCCCCCGATGTCCAGTGACATCATCAGATAAACAAACACGTCATCACCGGATATATATACACCGTGTAAGCAGAGTATCTCCATATATATATACACGGTGTAAGCAGAGTATCTCCATATATATATATACACGGTGTAAGCAGAGTATCTCCATATATATATATACACCGTGTAAGCAGAGTATCTCCATATATATACACACCATGTAAGCAGAGTATCTCCATATATATATATACACGGTGTAAGCAGAGTATCTCCATATATATATACACCATGTAAGCAGAGTATCTCCATATATATATACACCATGTAAGCAGAGTATCTCCATATATATATATATACACGGTGTAAGCAGAGTATCTCCATATATATATACACCATGTAAGCAGAGTATCTCCATATATATATACACCATGTAAGCAGAGTATCTCCATATATATATATACACACCGTGTAAGCAGAGTATCTCCATATATATATACACCGTGTAAGCAGAGTATCTCCATATATATATATACACACCGTGTAAGCAGAGTATCTCCATATATATATACACCATGTAAGCAGAGTATCTCCATATATATATACACCATGTAAGCAGAGTATCTCCATATATATATATACACACCGTGTAAGCAGAGTATCTCCATATATATATACACCATGTAAGCAGAGTATCTCCATATATATATACACCATGTAAGCAGAGTATCTCCATATATATATATACACACCATGTAAGCAGAGTATCTCCATATATATATACACCATGTAAGCAGAGTTTCTCCATATATATATACACACCATGTAAGCAGAGTATCTCCATATATATATATACACCGTGTAAGCAGAGTTTCTCCATATATATATATACACCGTGTAAGCAGAGTATCTCCATATATATATATACACCATGTAAGCAGAGTATCTCCATATATATATATATATATACACCATGTAAGCAGAGTATCTCCATATATATATACACACCATGTAAGCAGAGTATCTCCATATATATATATACACCGTGTAAGCAGAGTATCTCCATATATATATATACACCATGTAAGCAGAGTATCTCCATATATATATACACACCATGTAAGCAGAGTATCTCCATATATATATATACACAGTGTAAGCAGAGTATCTCCATATATATATACACACCATGTAAGCAGAGTATCTCCATATATATATATACACCATGTAAGCAGAGTATCTCCATATATATATATATACACCGTGTAAGCAGAGTATCTCCATATATATATATACACCGTGTAAGCAGAGTATCTCCATATATATATATATACACCGTGTAAGCAGAGTATCTCCATATATATATATACACCATGTAAGCAGAGTATCTCCATATATATATATATATACACCATGTAAGCAGAGTATCTCCATATATATATACACACCATGTAAGCAGAGTATCTCCATATATATATATACACCGTGTAAGCAGAGTATCTCCATATATATATATACACCGTGTAAGCAGAGTATCTCCATATATATATATATACACCGTGTAAGCAGAGTATCTCCATATATATATACACACCATGTAAGCAGAGTATCTCCATATATATATATATACACCGTGTAAGCAGAGTATCTCCATATATATATATACACCATGTAAGCAGAGTATCTCCATATATATATATATACACCATGTAAGCAGAGTATCTCCATATATATATACACACCATGTAAGCAGAGTATCTCCATATATATATATATACACCGTGTAAGCAGAGTATCTCCATATATATATATACAGTGTAAGCAGAGTATCTCCATATATATATATACACCGTGTAAGCAGAGTATCTCCATATATATATATACACCGTGTAAGCAGAGTATCTCCATATATATATATACACCGTGTAAGCAGAGTATCTCCATATATATATACACCATGTAAGCAGAGTATCTCCATATATATATACACCGTGTAAGCAGAGTATCTCCATATATATATATACCGTGTAAGCAGAGTATCTCCATATATATATACACCATGTAAGCAGAGTATCTCCATATATATATATACACCGTGTAAGCAGAGTATCTCCATATATATATATATATACAGTGTAAGCAGAGTATCTCCATATATATATATACACAGTGTAAGCAGAGTATCTCCATATATATATATACAGTGTAAGCAGAGTATCTCCATATATATATATACACCATGTAAGCAGAGTATCTCCATATATATATACACCATGTAAGCAGAGTATCTCCATATATATATATACACCGTGTAAGCAGAGTATCTCCATATATATATATACCGTGTAAGCAGAGTATCTCCATATATATATATATACACCATGTAAGCAGAGTATCTCCATATATATATACACCATGTAAGCAGAGTATCTCCATATATATATATATACACCGTGTAAGCAGAGTATCTCCATATATATATATACACCGTGTAAGCAGAGTATCTCCATATATATACACACCATGTAAGCAGAGTATCTCCATATATATATATATACACCGTGTAAGCAGAGTATCTCCATATATATATATATACACCGTGTAAGCAGAGTATCTCCATATATATATATACACCGTGTAAGCAGAGTATCTCCATATATATATATACACCATGTAAGCAGAGTATCTCCATATATATATACACGGTGTAAGCAGAGTATCTCCATATATATATATATACACCATGTAAGCAGAGTATCTCCATATATATATACACCATGTAAGCAGAGTATCTCCATATATATACACACCGTGTAAGCAGGGTATCTCCATATATATATATACACCGTGTAAGCAGAGTATCTCCATATATATACACACCATGTAAGCAGAGTATCTCCATATATATATATATACACCATGTAAGCAGAGTATCTCCATATATATATATATACACCGTGTAAGCAGAGTATCTCCATATATATATACACACACCATGTAAGCAGAGTATCTCCATATATATATACACACCGTGTAAGCAGAGTATCTCCATATATATATACACCATGTAAGCAGAGTATCTCCATATATATATACACCATGTAAGCAGAGTATCTCCATATATATATATATACACACAGTGTAAGCAGAGTATCTCCATATATATATACACCATGTAAGCAGAGTATCTCCATATATATATATATACACCATGTAAGCAGAGTATCTCCATATATATATATATACACCGTGTAAGCAGAGTATCTCCATATATATATACACACACCATGTAAGCAGAGTATCTCCATATATATATACACACCGTGTAAGCAGAGTATCTCCATATATATATACACCATGTAAGCAGAGTATCTCCATATATATATATACACCATGTAAGCAGAGTATCTCCATATATATATATACACCATGTAAGCAGAGTATCTCCATATATATATATACACAGTGTAAGCAGAGTATCTCCATATATATATATACACCATGTAAGCAGAGTATCTCCATATATATATACACACGGTGTAAGCAGAGTATCTCCATATATATATATATACACCATGTAAGCAGAGTATCTCCATATATATATATACACGGTGTAAGCAGAGTATCTCCATATATATATATACACAGTGTAAGCAGAGTATCTCCATATATATATACACCATGTAAGCAGAGTATCTCCATATATATATACACCATGTAAGCAGAGTATCTCCATATATATATATATACAGTGTAAGCAGAGTATCTCCATATATATACACACCATGTAAGCAGAGTATCTCCATATATATATATACACAGTGTAAGCAGAGTATCTCCATATATATATATACACCATGTAAGCAGAGTATCTCCATATATATATACACCATGTAAGCAGAGTATCTCCATATATATATATATACAGTGTAAGCAGAGTATCTCCATATATATACACACCATGTAAGCAGAGTATCTCCATATATATATATACACGGTGTAAGCAGAGTATCTCCATATATATATATACACCATGTAAGCAGAGTATCTCCATATATATATATACACCATGTAAGCAGAGTATCTCCATATATATATACACCATGTAAGCAGAGTATCTCCATATATATATATATACACGGTGTAAGCAGAGTATCTCCATATATATATATATACACCGTGTAAGCAGAGTATCTCCATATATATATATACACAGTGTAAGCAGAGTATCTCCATATATATATATACACGGTGTAAGCAGAGTATCTCCATATATATATATACACCATGTAAGCAGAGTATCTCCATATATATATATATACACGGTGTAAGCAGAGTATCTCCATATATATATATATATACACCATGTAAGCAGAGTATCTCCATATATATATATATACACCATGTAAGCAGAGTATCTCCATATATATATATACACGGTGTAAGCAGAGTATCTCCATATATATATATACACACCATGTAAGCAGAGTATCTCCATATATATATATACACCGTGTAAGCAGAGTATCTCCATATATATATATACACCGTGTAAGCAGAGTATCTCCATATATATATACACCATGTAAGCAGAGTATCTCCATATATATATACACGGTGTAAGCAGAGTATCTCCATATATATATATACACACAGTGTAAGCAGAGTATCTCCATATATATATACACGGTGTAAGCAGAGTATCTCCATATATATATACACCATGTAAGCAGAGTATCTCCATATATATATATACACCGTGTAAGCAGAGTATCTCCATATATATATACACAGTGTAAGCAGAGTATCTCCATATATATATATATACACCATGTAAGCAGAGTATCTCCATATATATATACACCATGTAAGCAGAGTATCTCCATATATATATACACGGTGTAAGCAGAGTATCTCCATATATATATATATATACACCATGTAAGCAGAGTATCTCCATATATATATATACACGGTGTAAGCAGAGTATCTCCATATATATATACACCATGTAAGCAGAGTATCTCCATATATATATATATACACCATGTAAGCAGAGTATCTCCATATATATATATACACAGTGTAAGCAGAGTATCTCCATATATATATACACCATGTAAGCAGAGTATCTCCATATATATATACACCATGTAAGCAGAGTATCTCCATATATATATATATACACCGTGTAAGCAGAGTATCTCCATATATATATATACACCGTGTAAGCAGAGTATCTCCATATATATACACACCATGTAAGCAGAGTATCTCCATATATATATATATACACCGTGTAAGCAGAGTATCTCCATATATATATATATACACCGTGTAAGCAGAGTATCTCCATATATATATATATACACCATGTAAGCAGAGTATCTCCATATATATATACACCATGTAAGCAGAGTATCTCCATATATATACACACCGTGTAAGCAGAGTATCTCCATATATATATATACACCATGTAAGCAGAGTATCTCCATATATATATACACCATGTAAGCAGAGTATCTCCATATATATATATATACAGTGTAAGCAGAGTATCTCCATATATATACACACCATGTAAGCAGAGTATCTCCATATATATATATACACGGTGTAAGCAGAGTATCTCCATATATATATATACACCATGTAAGCAGAGTATCTCCATATATATATATACACCATGTAAGCAGAGTATCTCCATATATATATACACCATGTAAGCAGAGTATCTCCATATATATATATATACACGGTGTAAGCAGAGTATCTCCATATATATATATATACACCATGTAAGCAGAGTATCTCCATATATATATATACACGGTGTAAGCAGAGTATCTCCATATATATATATACACCATGTAAGCAGAGTATCTCCATATATATATATATACACGGTGTAAGCAGAGTATCTCCATATATATATATATATACACCATGTAAGCAGAGTATCTCCATATATATATATATACACCATGTAAGCAGAGTATCTCCATATATATATATACACGGTGTAAGCAGAGTATCTCCATATATATATATACACACCATGTAAGCAGAGTATCTCCATATATATATATACACCGTGTAAGCAGAGTATCTCCATATATATATATACACCGTGTAAGCAGAGTATCTCCATATATATATACACCATGTAAGCAGAGTATCTCCATATATATATACACGGTGTAAGCAGAGTATCTCCATATATATATATACACACAGTGTAAGCAGAGTATCTCCATATATATATACACGGTGTAAGCAGAGTATCTCCATATATATATACACCATGTAAGCAGAGTATCTCCATATATATATATACACCGTGTAAGCAGAGTATCTCCATATATATATACACAGTGTAAGCAGAGTATCTCCATATATATATATATACACCATGTAAGCAGAGTATCTCCATATATATATACACCATGTAAGCAGAGTATCTCCATATATATATACACGGTGTAAGCAGAGTATCTCCATATATATATATATATACACCATGTAAGCAGAGTATCTCCATATATATATATACACGGTGTAAGCAGAGTATCTCCATATATATATACACCATGTAAGCAGAGTATCTCCATATATATATATATACACCATGTAAGCAGAGTATCTCCATATATATATACACCATGTAAGCAGAGTATCTCCATATATATATACACCATGTAAGCAGAGTATCTCCATATATATATATATATACACCATGTAAGCAGAGTATCTCCATATATATATATACACGGTGTAAGCAGAGTATCTCCATATATATATACACCATGTAAGCAGAGTATCTCCATATATATATATATACACCATGTAAGCAGAGTATCTCCATATATATATATACACAGTGTAAGCAGAGTATCTCCATATATATATACACCATGTAAGCAGAGTATCTCCATATATATATATACACCATGTAAGCAGAGTATCTCCATATATATATATATATATATACACACGGTGTAAGCAGAGTATCTACATATATATATACACCATGTAAGCAGAGTATCTCCATATATATATACACCATGTAAGCAGAGTATCTCCATATATATATACACACCGTGTAAGCAGAGTATCTCCATATATATATACACCATGTAAGCAGAGTATCTCCATATATATATATATACACCATGTAAGCAGAGTATCTCCATATATATATACACCATGTAAGCAGAGTATCTCCATATATATATATATACACCATGTAAGCAGAGTATCTCCATATATATATACACCATGTAAGCAGAGTATCTCCATATATATATATATATACACCGTGTAAGCAGAGTATCTCCATATATATATATACACAGTGTAAGCAGAGTATCTCCATATATATATATATACACCGTGTAAGCAGAGTATCTCCATATATATATATACACAGTGTAAGCAGAGTATCTCCATATATATATATACACACCATGTAAGCAGAGTATCTCCATATATATATACACACCATGTAAGCAGAGTATCTCCATATATATATATATATATACACAGTGTAAGCAGAGTATCTCCATATATATATATACACCATGTAAGCAGAGTATCTCCATATATATATATACACCGTGTAAGCAGAGTATCTCCATATATATATATATACACCATGTAAGCAGAGTATCTCCATATATATATATACAGTGTAAGCAGAGTATCTCCATATATATATACACCATGTAAGCAGAGTATCTCCATATATATATATATACACCATGTAAGCAGAGTATCTCCATATATATATATATACACCATGTAAGCAGAGTATCTCCATATATATATACACACCATGTAAGCAGAGTATCTCCATATATATATACACCATGTAAGCAGAGTATCTCCATATATATATACACCATGTAAGCAGAGTATCTCCATATATATATACACCATGTAAGCAGAGTATCTCCATATATATATATACACAGTGTAAGCAGAGTATCTCCATATATATATATACACCATGTAAGCAGAGTATCTCCATATATATATATACACAGTGTAAGCAGAGTATCTCCATATATATATATACACACAGTGTAAGCAGAGTATCTCCATATATATATATACACCATGTAAGCAGAGTATCTCCATATATATATATATACACCATGTAAGCAGAGTATCTCCATATATATATATATACACCGTGTAAGCAGAGTATCTCCATATATATATATACACGGTGTAAGCAGAGTATCTCCATATATATATATATACACCATGTAAGCAGAGTATCTCCATATATATATATATACACCGTGTAAGCAGAGTATCTCCATATATATATATACACAGTGTAAGCAGAGTATCTCCATATATATATATACACCATGTAAGCAGAGTATCTCCATATATATATATACACCGTGTAAGCAGAGTATCTCCATATATATATATACACCATGTAAGCAGAGTATCTCCATATATATATATACACCATGTAAGCAGAGTATCTCCATATATATATACACGGTGTAAGCAGAGTATCTCCATATATATATATACACCATGTAAGCAGAGTATCTCCATATATATATATACACCGTGTAAGCAGAGTATCTCCATATATATATATACACCATGTAAGCAGAGTATCTCCATATATATATATACACCATGTAAGCAGAGTATCTCCATATATATATATACACCGTGTAAGCAGAGTATCTCCATATATATATATACACCATGTAAGCAGAGTATCTCCATATATATATATACACCATGTAAGCAGAGTATCTCCATATATATATATACACCATGTAAGCAGAGTATCTCCATATATATATATACACAGTGTAAGCAGAGTATCTCCATATATATATATACACGGTGTAAGCAGAGTATCTCCATATATATATACACACGGTGTAAGCAGAGTATCTCCATATATATATACACACGGTGTAAGCAGAGTATCTCCATATATATATATACACCATGTAAGCAGAGTATCTCCATATATATTTACAGTGTAAGCAGAGTATCTCCATATATATATATATACACCATGTAAGCAGAGTATCTCCATATATATTTACAGTGTAAGCAGAGTATCTCCATATATATATATACACCATGTAAGCAGAGTATCTCCATATATATATATACACCATGTAAGCAGAGTATCTCCATATATATATATATACACCATGTAAGCAGAGTATCTCCATATATATATATACACCATGTAAGCAGAGTATCTCCATATATATTTACAGTGTAAGCAGAGTATCTCCATATATATATACACACGGTGTAAGCAGAGTATCTCCATATATATATATACACACGGTGTAAGCAGAGTATCTCCATATATATATACACACGGTGTAAGCAGAGTATCTCCATATATATATATACACCATGTAAGCAGAGTATCTCCATATATATATATATACCATGTAAGCAGAGTATCTCCATATATATATATACACCATGTAAGCAGAGTATCTCCATATATATATATACACGGTGTAAGCAGAGTATCTCCATATATATATATACACCATGTAAGCAGAGTATCTCCATATATATATATACACAGTGTAAGCAGAGTATCTCCATATATATATACACACGGTGTAAGCAGAGTATCTCCATATATATATATACACAGTGTAAGCAGAGTATCTCCATATATATATACACACGGTGTAAGCAGAGTATCTCCATATATATATATACACCATGTAAGCAGAGTATCTCCATATATATATATACACCATGTAAGCAGAGTATCTCCATATATATATATACACCATGTAAGCAGAGTATCTCCATATATATATATACACCATGTAAGCAGAGTATCTCCATATATATATATATACACCGTGTAAGCAGAGTATCTCCATATATATATATACACAGTGTAAGCAGAGTATCTCCATATATATATACACCATGTAAGCAGAGTATCTCCATATATATATACACCATGTAAGCAGAGTATCTCCATATATATATATACACAGTGTAAGCAGAGTATCTCCATATATATATACACACGGTGTAAGCAGAGTATCTCCATATATATATATACACAGTGTAAGCAGAGTATCTCCATATATATATACACACGGTGTAAGCAGAGTATCTCCATATATATATATACACAGTGTAAGCAGAGTATCTCCATATATATATACAGTGTAAGCGGAGTATCTCCATATATATATACACACGGTGTAAGCAGAGTATCTCCATATATATATATACACAGTGTAAGCAGAGTATCTCCATATATATATACAGTGTAAGCGGAGTATCTCCATATATATATATACACCATGTAAGCAGAGTATCTCCATATATATATATACACCATGTAAGCAGGGTATCGCCATATATATATATACACCATGTAAGCAGAGTATCTCCATATATATATATACACCATGTAAGCAGAGTATCTCCATATATATATATACACCATGTAAGCAGAGTATCTCCATATATATATATACACCATGTAAGCAGAGTATCTCCATATATATATACACCATGTAAGCAGAGTATCTCCATGTATATATATACACCATGTAAGCAGAGTATCTCCATATATATATATACACCATGTAAGCAGAGTATCTCCATATATATATATACACCATGTAAGCAGAGTATCTCCATATATATATATACACCGTGTAAGCAGAGTATCTCCATATATATATATACACCGTGTAAGCAGAGTATCTCCATATATATATATATACACCATGTAAGCAGAGTATCTCCATATATATATATACACCGTGTAAGCAGAGTATCTCCATATATATATATACACCATGTAAGCAGAGTATCTCCATATATATATATACACCATGTAAGCAGAGTATCTCCATATATATATATATACACCATGTAAGCAGAGTATCTCCATATATATATATATACACCATGTAAGCAGAGTATCTCCATATATATACACACCATGTAAGCAGAGTATCTCCATATATATATATACACCATGTAAGCAGAGTATCTCCATATATATATATACACAGTGTAAGCAGAGTATCTCCATATATATATATACACCATGTAAGCAGAGTATCTCCATATATATATATACACCATGTAAGCAGAGTATCTCCATATATATATATATATACACCGTGTAAGCAGAGTATCTCCATATATATATACACCATGTAAGCAGAGTATCTCCATATATATATATACACCATGTAAGCAGAGTATCTCCATATATATATATATACACCATGTAAGCAGAGTATCTCCATATATATATACACACCATGTAAGCAGAGTATCTCCATATATATATATATACACCGTGTAAGCAGGGTATCTCCATATATATATATATATACACCATGTAAGCAGAGTATCTCCATATATATATATACACGGTGTAAGCAGAGTATCTCCATATATATATATACACAGTGTAAGCAGAGTATCTCCATATATATATACACCATGTAAGCAGAGTATCTCCATATATATATATACACACGGTGTAAGCAGAGTATCTCCATATATATATATACACCATGTAAGCAGAGTATCTCCATATATATATATATACACAGTGTAAGCAGAGTATCTCCATATATATATATACACCATGTAAGCAGAGTATCTCCATATATATATATACACAGTGTAAGCAGAGTATCTCCATATATATATATACACAGTGTAAGCAGAGTATCTCCATATATATATACACCATGTAAGCAGAGTATCTCCATATATATATATATACACCATGTAAGCAGAGTATCTCCATATATATATATACACCGTGTAAGCAGAGTATCTCCGTATATATATATATACACCATGTAAGCAGAGTATCTCCATATATATATATACACCATGTAAGCAGAGTATCTCCATATATATATATATACACAGTGTAAGCAGAGTATCTCCATATATATATATACACACGGTGTAAGCAGAGTATCTCCATATATATATATACACCATGTAAGCAGAGTATCTCCATATATATATATATACACCATGTAAGCAGAGTATCTCCATATATATATATACACCATGTAAGCAGAGTATCTCCATATATATATATACACACCATGTAAGCAGAGTATCTCCATATATATATATATACACCGTGTAAGCAGGGTATCTCCATATATATATATATATACACCATGTAAGCAGAGTATCTCCATATATATATATACACGGTGTAAGCAGAGTATCTCCATATATATATATACACAGTGTAAGCAGAGTATCTCCATATATATATACACCATGTAAGCAGAGTATCTCCATATATATATATACACACGGTGTAAGCAGAGTATCTCCATATATATATATACACAGTGTAAGCAGAGTATCTCCATATATATATATACACCATGTAAGCAGAGTATCTCCATATATATATATACACAGTGTAAGCAGAGTATCTCCATATATATATACACCATGTAAGCAGAGTATCTCCATATATATACACACCATGTAAGCAGAGTATCTCCATATATATATACACCATGTAAGCAGAGTATCTCCATATATATATATACACCGTGTAAGCAGAGTATCTCCATATATATATATATACACCATGTAAGCAGAGTATCTCCATATATATATATACACCGTGTAAGCAGAGTATCTCCATATATATATATATACACCATGTAAGCAGAGTATCTCCATATATATATATACACCGTGTAAGCAGAGTATCTCCATATATATATATATACACCATGTAAGCAGAGTATCTCCATATATATATATATACACCGGGTAAGCAGAGTATCTCCATATATATATATACACGGTGTAAGCAGAGTATCTCCATATATATATATACACCATGTAAGCAGAGTATCTCCATATATATATATACACCATGTAAGCAGAGTATCTCCATATATATATATACACCGTGTAAGCAGAGTATCTCCATATATATATATACACGGTGTAAGCAGAGTATCTCCATATATATATATACACAGTGTAAGCAGAGTATCTCCATATATATATACACACGGTGTAAGCAGAGTATCTCCATATATATATATACACCATGTAAGCAGAGTATCTCCATATATATATATACACCATGTAAGCAGAGTATCTCCATATATATATATACACCATGTAAGCAGAGTATCTCCATATATATATATATACACCGTGTAAGCAGAGTTTCTCCATATATATATATACACCGTGTAAGCAGAGTATCTCCATATATATATACACCGTGTAAGCAGAGTATCTCCATATATATATATATATACACCATGTAAGCAGAGTTTCTCCATATATATATATACACACCATGTAAGCAGAGTATCTCCATATATATATATACACGGTGTAAGCAGAGTATCTCCATATATATATATATATATACACACCATGTAAGCAGAGTTTCTCCATATATATATACACACGGTGTAAGCAGAGTATCTCCATATATATATATATACACCATGTAAGCAGAGTATCTCCATATATATATATATACACCGTGTAAGCAGAGTATCTCCATATATATATATATACACCATGTAAGCAGAGTATCTCCATATATATATATACACCATGTAAGCAGAGTATCTCCATATATATATATATACACCGTGTAAGCAGAGTATCTCCATATATATATATACACCGTGTAAGCAGAGTATCTCCATATATATATATACACCATGTAAGCAGAGTATCTCCATATATATATATACACAGTGTAAGCAGAGTATCTCCATATATATATATATACACCATGTAAGCAGAGTATCTCCATATATATATACACCATGTAAGCAGAGTATCTCCATATATATATACACCATGTAAGCAGAGTATCTCCATATATATATATACACCATGTAAGCAGAGTATCTCCATATATATATATACACCGTGTAAGCAGAGTATCTCCATATATATATATACACAGTGTAAGCAGAGTATCTCCATATATATATACACCATGTAAGCAGAGTATCTCCATATATATATATACACCATGTAAGCAGAGTATCTCCATATATATATATACACGGTGTAAGCAGAGTATCTCCATATATATATATACACAGTGTAAGCAGAGTATCTCCATATATATATATACACCATGTAAGCAGAGTATCTCCATATATATATACACCATGTAAGCAGAGTATCTCCATATATATATATATACACAGTGTAAGCAGAGTATCTCCATATATATATATACACCGTGTAAGCAGAGTATCTCCATATATATATATATACACCATGTAAGCAGAGTTTCTCCATATATATATACACACCATGTAAGCAGAGTATCTCCATATATATATATACACCGTGTAAGCAGAGTATCTCCATATATATATATATACACCATGTAAGCAGAGTTTCTCCATATATATATACACACCATGTAAGCAGAGTATCTCCATATATATATACACACCGTGTAAGCAGAGTATCTCCATATATATATATATACACCATGTAAGCAGAGTTTCTCCATATATATATACACACCATGTAAGCAGAGTATCTCCATATATATATATACACCGTGTAAGCAGAGTATCTCCATATATATATATACACCATGTAAGCAGAGTATCTCCATATATATATATACACCGTGTAAGCAGAGTATCTCCATATATATATATACACAGTGTAAGCAGAGTATCTCCATATATATATATATATATACACCATGTAAGCAGAGTATCTCCATATATATATACACACCATGTAAGCAGAGTATCTCCATATATATATATATACACCATGTAAGCAGAGTATCTCCATATATATATACACCATGTAAGCAGAGTTTCTCCATATATATATACACACCATGTAAGCAGAGTATCTCCATATATATATATACACCATGTAAGCAGAGTATCTCCATATATATATACACCGTGTAAGCAGAGTATCTCCATATATATATATATACACCGTGTAAGCAGAGTATCTCCATATATATATATACACCATGTAAGCAGAGTATCTCCATATATATATATACACCGTGTAAGCAGAGTATCTCCATATATATATATACACAGTGTAAGCAGAGTATCTCCATATATATATATACACCATGTAAGCAGAGTATCTCCATATATATATATACACCATGTAAGCAGAGTATCTCCATATATATATATACACCATGTAAGCAGAGTATCTCCATATATATATATACACCATGTAAGCAGAGTATCTCCATATATATATATACACCATGTAAGCAGAGTATCTCCATATATATATATACACCGTGTAAGCAGAGTATCTCCATATATATATATACACCGTGTAAGCAGAGTATCTCCATATATATATATACACCGTGTAAGCAGAGTATCTCCATATATATATATACACCATGTAAGCAGAGTTTCTCCATATATATATATACACTGTGTAAGCAGAGTATCTCCATATATATATATACACCGTGTAAGCAGAGTATCTCCATATATATATATATATACACCGTGTAAGCAGAGTATCTCCATATATATATATACACCATGTAAGCAGAGTATCTCCATATATATATATACACCATGTAAGCAGAGTATCTCCATATATATATATACACCATGTAAGCAGAGTATCTCCATATATATATATACACAGTGTAAGCAGAGTTTCTCCATATATATATATACACCGTGTAAGCAGAGTATCTCCATATATATATATACACCGTGTAAGCAGAGTATCTCCATATATATATATATACACCATGTAAGCAGAGTATCTCCATATATATATATACACCATGTAAGCAGAGTATCTCCATATATATATATACACGGTGTAAGCAGAGTATCTCCATATATATATATACACCATGTAAGCAGAGTATCTCCATATATATATATACACGGTGTAAGCAGAGTATCTCCATATATATATATACACCATGTAAGCAGAGTATCTCCATATATATATATACACCGTGTAAGCAGTGTATCTCCATATATATATATACACCGTGTAAGCAGAGTATCTCCATATATATATATACACCATGTAAGCAGAGTTTCTCCATATATATATATACACCGTGTAAGCAGAGTATCTCCATATATATATATACACCATGTAAGCAGAGTATCTCCATATATATATATACACAGTGTAAGCAGAGTTTCTCCATATATATATATACACCGTGTAAGCAGAGTATCTCCATATATATATATACACCATGTAAGCAGAGTATCTCCATATATATATACACCGTGTAAGCAGAGTTTCTCCATATATATATATACACCGTGTAAGCAGAGTATCTCCATATATATATATACACCGTGTAAGCAGAGTATCTCCATATATATATATACACCGTGTAAGCAGAGTATCTCCATATATATATACACCATGTAAGCAGAGTATCTCCATATATATATATACACCGTGTAAGCAGAGTATCTCCATATATATATATACACCATGTAAGCAGAGTATCTCCATATATATATATACACGGTGTAAGCAGAGTATCTCCATATATATATATATACACCATGTAAGCAGAGTTTCTCCATATATATATATACACCGTGTAAGCAGAGTATCTCCATATATATATACACCATGTAAGCAGAGTATCTCCATATGTATATATACACCGTGTAAGCAGAGTTTCTCCATATATATATATACACCGTGTAAGCAGAGTATCTCCATATATATATACACGGTGTAAGCAGAGTATCTCCATATATATATACACCATGTAAGCAGAGTTTCTCCATATATATATATACACCGTGTAAGCAGAGTATCTCCATATGTATATATACACCGTGTAAGCAGAGTTTCTCCATATATATATACACCGTGTAAGCAGAGTATCTCCATATATATATATACACCGTGTAAGCAGAGTATCTCCATATATATATATACACCATGTAAGCAGAGTATCTCCATATATATATACACCGTGTAAGCAGAGTTTCTCCATATATATATATACACCGTGTAAGCAGAGTATCTCCATATATATATATACACCGTGTAAGCAGAGTATCTCCATATATATATATACACCGTGTAAGCAGAGTATCTCCATATATATATACACCGTGTAAGCAGAGTTTCTCCATATATATATATACACCATGTAAGCAGAGTATCTCCATATATATATACACCGTGTAAGCAGAGTTTCTCCATATATATATATACACCGTGTAAGCAGAGTTTCTCCATATATATATATACACCGCGTAAGCAGAGTATCTCCATATATATATATACACCATGTAAGCAGAGTATCTCCATATATATATACACCGTGTAAGCAGAGTTTCTCCATATATATATATACACCGTGTAAGCAGAGTTTCTCCATATATATATATACACCGTGTAAGCAGAGTATCTCCATATATATATATACACCGTGTAAGCAGAGTATCTCCATATATATATATACACCGTGTAAGCAGAGTATCTCCATATATATATACACGGTGTAAGCAGAGTATCTCCATATATATATATACACCATGTAAGCAGAGTTTCTCCATATATATATATACACCGTGTAAGCAGAGTATCTCCATATATATATACACCATGTAAGCAGAGTATCTCCATATATATATACACGGTGTAAGCAGAGTATCTCCATATATATATATATACACCATGTAAGCAGAGTATCTCCATATATATATACACCGTGTAAGCAGAGTATCTCCATATATATATACACGGTGTAAGCAGAGTATCTCCATATATATATATATACACCGTGTAAGCAGAGTATCTCCATATATATATACACGGTGTAAGCAGAGTATCTCCATATATATATATATATATATACACCGTGTAAGCAGAGTATCTCCATATATATATATACACCATGTAAGCAGAGTATCTCCATATATATATATACACCGTGTAAGCAGAGTATCTCCATATATATATATACACCATGTAAGCAGAGTATCTCCATATATATATATACACCGTGTAAGCAGAGTATCTCCATATATATATATACACCGTGTAAGCAGAGTATCTCCATATATATATATACACCGTGTAAGCAGAGTATCTCCATATATATATACACGGTGTAAGCAGAGTATCTCCATATATATATATATACACCATGTAAGCAGAGTATCTCCATATATATATATATACACCGTGTAAGCAGAGTATCTCCATATATATATATATACACCGTGTAAGCAGAGTATCTCCATATATATATACACCATGTAAGCAGAGTATCTCCATATATATATATATACACCATGTAAGCAGAGTATCTCCATATATATATACACCGTGTAAGCAGAGTATCTCCATATATATATACACGGTGTAAGCAGAGTATCTCCATATATATATATATACACCATGTAAGCAGAGTATCTCCATATATATATACACCGTGTAAGCAGAGTATCTCCATATATATATACACGGTGTAAGCAGAGTATCTCCATATATATATATATACACCGTGTAAGCAGAGTATCTCCATATATATATACACGGTGTAAGCAGAGTATCTCCATATATATATATATACACCATGTAAGCAGAGTTTCTCCATATATATATATACACAGTGTAAGCAGAGTATCTCCATATATATATATATACACTAAAGTTTAGGGTCACTTAGAAATTTCCTTGTTTTTGCAAGAAAAGCCCAGTTTTTGTCAATGAAGATAACATTACATTAATCAGAAATCCACTCTATACATTGTTAATGTGCTAAATGACTATTCTAGCTGCAAACGTCTGGTTTTTAATGCAATATCTACATAGGTGTATAGAGGCCCATTTTCCAGCAACCATCACTCCAGTGTTCTAATGCTACATTGTGTTTGCTAACTGTGTTAGAAGGCTAATGGATGATTAGAAAACACTTGAAAACCCTTGTGCAATTATGTTAGCACCGCTGTAAACAGTTTTGCTGTTTAGAGGAGCTATAAAACTGACCTTCCTTTGAGCTAGTTGAGAATCTGGAGCATTACATTTGTGGGTTCGATTAATCTCTCAAAATGGCTAGAAAAAGAGAGCTTTCATGTGAAACTCGACAGTCTATTCTTGTTCTTAGAAATGAAGGGTATTCCATGCGAGAAATTGCCAAGAAACTGAAGATTTCCTACAACGATGTGTACTACTCCCTTCAGAGGACAGCACACACAGGCTCTAACCAGAGTAGAAAGAGAAGTGGGAGGCCCCGCTGCACAACTGAGCAACAAGACAAGTACATTAGAGTCTCTAGTGTGAGAAATAGACGCCTCACCGGTCCTCAACTGGCAGCTTCATTAAATAGTACCCGCAAAACGCCAGTGTCAACGTCTACAGTGAAGAGGCGACTCCGGGATGCTGGCCTTCAGGGCAGAGTGGCAAAGAAAAAGCCATATCTGAGACTGGCTAATAAAAGGAAAAGATTAATATGGGCAAAAGCTCAGACATTGGACAGAGGAAGATTGGAAAAAAGTGTTATGGACGGACGAATGGAAGTTTGAGGTGTTTGGATCACACAGAAGAACATTTGTGAGACGCAGAACAACTGAAAAGATACTGGAAGAGTGCCTGACGCCATCTGTCAAGCATGGTGGAGGTCATGTGATGGTCTGGGGTAAAGTGGGAGATTTGTACAAGGTAAAAGGGATTGTGAATAAGGAAGGCTATCACTCCGCAACGCCATGCCATACCCTGTGGACAGCGTTTGATTGGAGCCAATTTCATCCTACAACAGGACAATGACCCAAAGCACCTCCAAATGATGCAAGAACTATTTAGGGAAGAAGCCGGCAGCCGGTATTCTATCTGTAATGGAGTGGCCAGCGCAGTCACCAGATCTCAACCCCATAGAGCTGTTGTGGGAGGAGCTTGACCGTATGGTACGCAAGAAGTGCCCATCAAGCCAATCCAACTTGTGGGAGGGGCTTCTGGAAGCATGGGGGGGGGGAAATGTCTCCCGATGACCTCAGCAAATTAACAGCTCGAATGCCAAAGGTCTGCAATGCTGGAATTGCTGCAAATGGAGCGACCAAAGCAAAGTCTGAAGGAGAAAATTATTATTTCTAACCTTGTCAATGTCTGGACTGGATTTTCTTGCCATTTTGCAACTCATTTGATAAATATAAGTGTGAGTTTTCATGGAAAACACTAAATTGTCTGGGTGACCCCGAACTTATGAACGGTAGTGTGTGTGTGTGTATATATAGTATAGGAGGAGTACAGGAGGAGACCAGTATATATATATATACACCGTGTAAGCAGAGTATCTCCATATATATATATCACTCAGCAGTTATATGTGATGTGAGATTATTATCAGGTTATAACGCTGCGTCTCTGTGCAGGATCGGGGTGTCAGGACGGATTGCGATGGAGCGACGACCTCGGCAAATGTAAAGAATGCAAAATATGCGTCACATCCAGCAAAGACGACTTCTGCCAGAAATGTAAGAGACAGACCGAGAGACGGCACTGCAAGACTGCTGACAGTAATACCGAGAGACGGCTGTGATACTGCGAGACTGCTGACAGTAATACCGAGAGACGGCTGTGATACTGCGAGACTGCTGACAGTAATACCGAGAGACGGCTGTGATACTGCGAGACTGCTGACAGTAATACCGAGAGACGGCTGTGATACTGCGAGACTGCTGACAGTAATACTGAGAGACGGCTGTGATACTGCGAGACTGCTGACAGTAATACCGAGAGACGGCTGTGATACTGCGAGACTGCTGACAGTAATACTGAGAGACGGCTGACAGTAATACTGAGAGACGGCTGTGATACTGCGAGACTGCTGACAGTAATACCGAGAGACGGCTGTGATACTGCGAGACTGCTGACAGTAATACCGAGAGACGGCTGTGATACTGCGAGACTGCTGACAGTAATACCGAGAGACGGCTGTGATACTGAGAGACTGCTGACAGTAATACTGAGAGACGGCTGTGATACTGCGAGACTGCTGACAGTAATACCGAGAGACGGCTGTGATACTGCGAGACTGCTGACAGTAATACCGAGAGACGGCTGTGATACTGCGAGACTGCTGACAGTAATACCGAGAGACGGCTGTGATACTGAGAGACTGCTGACAGTAATACAGAGAGACGGCCGTGATACTGCGAGACTGCTGACAGTAATACTGAGAGACGGCTGTGATACTGCGAGACTGCTGACAGTAATACTGAGAGACGGCCGTGATACTGCGAGACTGCTGACAGTAATACTGAGAGACGGCTGTGATACTGCGAGACTGCTGACAGTAATACTGAGAGACGGCTGTGATACTGCGAGACTGCTGACAGTAATACTGAGAGACGGCTGTGATACTGCGAGACTGCTGACAGTAATACTGAGAGACGGCTGTGATACTGCGAGACTGCTGACAGTAATACCGAGAGACGGCTGTGATACTGCGAGACTGCTGACAGTAATACCGAGAGACGGCTGTGATACTGCGAGACTGCTGACAGTAATACCGAGAGACGGCTGTGATACTGCGAGACTGCTGACAGTAATACCGAGAGACGGCTGTGATACTGCGAGACTGCTGACAGTAATACCGAGAGACGGCTGTGATACTGAGAGACTGCTGACAGTAATACAGAGAGACGGCCGTGATACTGCGAGACTGCTGACAGTAATACTGAGAGACGGCTGTGATACTGCGAGACTGCTGACAGTAATACTGAGAGACGGCCGTGATACTGCGAGACTGCTGACAGTAATACTGAGAGACGGCTGTGATACTGCGAGACTGCTGACAGTAATACTGAGAGACGGCTGTGATACTGCGAGACTGCTGACAGTAATACTGAGAGACGGCTGTGATACTGCGAGACTGCTGACAGTAATACTGAGAGACGGCTGTGATACTGCGAGACTGCTGACAGTAATACCGAGAGACGGCTGTGATACTGCGAGACTGCTGACAGTAATACCGAGAGACGGCTGTGATACTGCGAGACTGCTGACAGTAATACTGAGAGACGGCCGTGATACTGCGAGACTGCTGACAGTAATACTGAGAGACGGCTGTGATACTGCGAGACTGCTGACAGTAATACTGAGAGACGGCTGTGATACTGCGAGACTGCTGACAGTAATACTGAGAGACGGCTGTGATACTGCGAGACTGCTGACAGTAATACTGAGAGACGGCTGTGATACTGCGAGACTGCTGACAGTAATACTGAGAGACGGCTGTGATACTGCGAGACTGCTGACAGTAATACTGAGAGACGGCTGTGATACTGCGAGACTGCTGACAGTAATACTGAGAGACGGTTGTGATACGGCGAGACTGCTGACAGTAATACTGAGAGACGGCTGTGATACTGCGAGACTGCTGACAGTAATACAGAGAGACGGCTGTGATACTGCGAGACTGCTGACAGTAATACAGAGAGACGGCTGTGATACTGCGAGACTGCTGACAGTAATACCGAGAGACGGCTGTGATACTGCGAGACTGCTGACAGTAATACCGAGAGACGGCTGTGATACTGCGAGACTGCTGACAGTAATACTGAGAGACGGCTGTGATACTGCGAGACTGCTGACAGTAATACTGAGAGACGGCTGAGATACTGCGAGACTGCTGACAGTAATACTGAGAGACGGCTGTGATACTGCGAGACTGCTGACAGTAATACTGAGAGACGGCTGAGATACTGCGAGACTGCTGACAGTAATACTGAGAGAGGGCTGTGATACTGCGAGACTGCTGACAGTAATACCGAGAGACGGCTGTGATACTGCGAGACTGCTGACAGTAATACAGAGAGACGGCTGTGATACTGCGAGACTGCTGACAGTAATACCGAGAGACGGCTGTGATACTGCGAGACTGCTGACAGTAATACCGAGAGACGGCTGTGATACTGCGAGACTGCTGACAGTAATACCGAGAGACGGCTGTGATACTGCGAGACTGCTGACAGTAATACTGAGAGACGGCTGTGATACTGCGAGACTGCTGACAGTAATACTGAGAGACGGCTGTGATACTGCGAGACTGCTGACAGTAATACTGAGAGACGGCTGTGATACTGCGAGACTGCTGACAGTAATACTGAGAGACGGCTGTGATACTGCGAGACTGCTGACAGTAATACCGAGAGACGGCTGTGATACTGCGAGACTGCTGACAGTAATACCGAGAGACGGCTGTGATACTGCGAGACTGCTGACAGTAATACTGAGAGACGGCTGTGATACTGCGAGACTGCTGACAGTAATACTCAGAGACGGCTGTGATACTGCGAGACTGCTGACAGTAATACTGAGAGACGGCTGTGATACTGCGAGACTGCTGACAGTAATACAGAGAGACGGCTGTGATACTGCGAGACTGCTGACAGTAATACTGAGAGACGGCTGTGATACTGCGAGACTGCTGACAGTAATACCGAGAGACGACTGTGATACTGCGAGACTGCTGACAGTAATACTGAGAGACGGCTGTGATACTGCGAGACTGCTGACAGTAATACCGAGAGACGGGTGTGATACTGCGAGACTGCTGACAGTAATACTGAGAGACGGCTGTGATACTGCGAGACTGCTGACAGTAATACTGAGAGACAGCTGTGATACTGCGAGACTGCTGACAGTAATACCGAGAGACGACTGTGATACTGCGAGACTGCTGACAGTAATACTGAGAGACGGCTGTGATACTGCGAGACTGCTGACAGTAATACCGAGAGACGACTGTGATACTGCGAGACTGCTGACAGTAATACTGAGAGACGGCTGTGATACTGCGAGACTGCTGACAGTAATACTGAGAGACGGCTGTGATACTGCGAGACTGCTGACAGTAATACTGAGAGACGGCTGTGATACTGCGAGACTGCTGACAGTAATACTGAGAGACGGCTGTGATACTGAGAGACTGCTGACAGTAATACCGAGAGACGGCTGTGATACTGCGAGACTGCTGACAGTAATACTGAGAGACGGCTGTGATACTGAGAGACTGCTGACAGTAATACTGAGAGACGGCTGTGATACTGCGAGACTGCTGACAGTAATACCGAGAGACGGCTGTGATACTGCGAGACTGCTGACAGTAATACTGAGAGACGGCTGTGATACTGCGAGACTGCTGACAGTAATACCGAGAGACGGCTGTGATACTGCGAGACTGCTGACAGTAATACTGAGAGACGGCTGTGATACTGCGAGACTGCTGACAGTAATACTGAGAGACGGCTGTGATACTGCGAGACTGCTGACAGTAATACCGAGAGACGGGTGTGATACTGCGAGACTGCTGACAGTAATACCGAGAGACGGCTGTGATACTGCGAGACTGCTGACAGTAATACCGAGAGACGACTGTGATACTGCGAGACTGCTGACAGTAATACTGAGAGACGGCTGTGATACTGCGAGACTGCTGACAGTAATACGGAGAGACGGCTGTGATACTGCGAGACTGCTGACAGTAATACGGAGAGACGGCTGTGATACTGCGAGACTGCTGACAGTAATACTGAGAGACGGCTGTGATACTGCGAGACTGCTGACAGTAATACCGAGAGACGACTGTGATACTGCGAGACTGCTGACAGTAATACTGAGAGGCGGCTGTGATACTGCGAGACTGCTGACAGTAATACTGAGAGACGGCTGTGATACTGCGAGACTGCTGACAGTAATACTGAGAGACGGCTGTGATACTGCGAGACTGCTGACAGTAATACTGAGAGACGGCTGTGATACTGCGAGACTGCTGACAGTAATACTGAGAGACGGCTGTGATACTGCGAGACTGCTGACAGTAATACTGAGAGACGGCTGTGATACTGCGAGACTGCTGACAGTAATACTGAGAGACGGCTGTGATACTGCGAGACTGCTGACAGTAATACCGAGAGACGGCTGTGATACTGCGAGACTGCTGACAGTAATACAGAGAGACGGCTGTGATACTGCGAGACTGCTGACAGTAATACTGAGAGACGGCCGTGATACTGCGAGACTGCTGACAGTAATACTGAGAGACGGCCGTGATACTGCGAGACTGCTGACAGTAATACTGAGAGACGGCTGTGATACTGCGAGACTGCTGACAGTAATACTGAGAGACGGCTGTGATACTGCGAGACTGCTGACAGTAATACTGAGAGACGGCTGTGATACTGCGAGACTGCTGACAGTAATACTGAGAGACGGCTGTGATACTGCGAGACTGCTGACAGTAATACTGAGAGACGGCTGTGATACTGCGAGACTGCTGACAGTAATACTGAGAGACGGCTGTGATACTGCGAGACTGCTGACAGTAATACTGAGAGACGGTTGTGATACGGCGAGACTGCTGACAGTAATACTGAGAGACGGCTGTGATACTGCGAGACTGCTGACAGTAATACAGAGAGACGGCTGTGATACTGCGAGACTGCTGACAGTAATACAGAGAGACGGCTGTGATACTGCGAGACTGCTGACAGTAATACCGAGAGACGGCTGTGATACTGCGAGACTGCTGACAGTAATACCGAGAGACGGCTGTGATACTGCGAGACTGCTGACAGTAATACTGAGAGACGGCTGTGATACTGCGAGACTGCTGACAGTAATACTGAGAGACGGCTGAGATACTGCGAGACTGCTGACAGTAATACTGAGAGACGGCTGTGATACTGCGAGACTGCTGACAGTAATACTGAGAGACGGCTGAGATACTGCGAGACTGCTGACAGTAATACTGAGAGAGGGCTGTGATACTGCGAGACTGCTGACAGTAATACCGAGAGACGGCTGTGATACTGCGAGACTGCTGACAGTAATACAGAGAGACGGCTGTGATACTGCGAGACTGCTGACAGTAATACCGAGAGACGGCTGTGATACTGCGAGACTGCTGACAGTAATACCGAGAGACGGCTGTGATACTGCGAGACTGCTGACAGTAATACCGAGAGACGGCTGTGATACTGCGAGACTGCTGACAGTAATACTGAGAGACGGCTGTGATACTGCGAGACTGCTGACAGTAATACTGAGAGACGGCTGTGATACTGCGAGACTGCTAACAGTAATACTGAGAGACGGCTGTGATACTGCGAGACTGCTGACAGTAATACTGAGAGACGGCTGTGATACTGCGAGACTGCTGACAGTAATACCGAGAGACGGCTGTGATACTGCGAGACTGCTGACAGTAATACTGAGAGACGGCTGTGATACTGCGAGACTGCTGACAGTAATACCGAGAGACGACTGTGATACTGCGAGACTGCTGACAGTAATACTGAGAGACGGCTGTGATACTGCGAGACTGCTGACAGTAATACCGAGAGACGGGTGTGATACTGCGAGACTGCTGACAGTAATACTGAGAGACGGCTGTGATACTGCGAGACTGCTGACAGTAATACTGAGAGACAGCTGTGATACTGCGAGACTGCTGACAGTAATACCGAGAGACGACTGTGATACTGCGAGACTGCTGACAGTAATACTGAGAGACGGCTGTGATACTGCGAGACTGCTGACAGTAATACCGAGAGACGACTGTGATACTGCGAGACTGCTGACAGTAATACTGAGAGACGGCTGTGATACTGCGAGACTGCTGACAGTAATACTGAGAGACGGCTGTGATACTGAGAGACTGCTGACAGTAATACCGAGAGACGGCTGTGATACTGCGAGACTGCTGACAGTAATACTGAGAGACGGCTGTGATACTGAGAGACTGCTGACAGTAATACTGAGAGACGGCTGTGATACTGCGAGACTGCTGACAGTAATACCGAGAGACGGCTGTGATACTGCGAGACTGCTGACAGTAATACTGAGAGACGGCTGTGATACTGCGAGACTGCTGACAGTAATACCGAGAGACGGCTGTGATACTGCGAGACTGCTGACAGTAATACTGAGAGACGGCTGTGATACTGCGAGACTGCTGACAGTAATACTGAGAGACGGCTGTGATACTGCGAGACTGCTGACAGTAATACCGAGAGACGGGTGTGATACTGCGAGACTGCTGACAGTAATACTGAGAGACGGCTGTGATACTGCGAGACTGCTGACAGTAATACCGAGAGACGACTGTGATACTGCGAGACTGCTGACAGTAATACTGAGAGACGGCTGTGATACTGCGAGACTGCTGACAGTAATACGGAGAGACGGCTGTGATACTGCGAGACTGCTGACAGTAATACGGAGAGACGGCTGTGATACTGCGAGACTGCTGACAGTAATACTGAGAGACGGCTGTGATACTGCGAGACTGCTGACAGTAATACCGAGAGACGACTGTGATACTGCGAGACTGCTGACAGTAATACTGAGAGACGGCTGTGATACTGCGAGACTGATGACAGTAATACTGAGAGACGGCTGTGATACTGCGAGACTGCTGACAGTAATACTGAGAGACGGCTGTGATACTGCGAGACTGCTGACAGTAATACTGAGAGACGGCTGTGATACTGCGAGACTGCTGACAGTAATACTGAGAGACGGCTGTGATACTGCGAGACTGCTGACAGTAATACTGAGAGACGGCTGTGATACTGCGAGACTGCTGACAGTAATACCGAGAGACGACTGTGATACTGCGAGACTGCTGACAGTAATACTGAGAGACGGCTGTGATACTGCGAGACTGCTGACAGTAATACCGAGAGACGGCTGTGATACTGCGAGACTGCTGACAGTAATACAGAGAGACGGCTGTGATACTGCGAGACTGCTGACAGTAATACTGAGAGACGGCCGTGATACTGCGAGACTGCTGACAGTAATACTGAGAGACGGCTGTGATACTGCGAGACTGCTGACAGTAATACTGAGAGACGGCTGTGATACTGCGAGACTGCTGACAGTAATACTGAGAGACGGCTGTGATACTGCGAGACTGCTGACAGTAATACTGAGAGACGGCTGTGATACTGCGAGACTGCTGACAGTAATACTGAGAGACGGCTGTGATACTGCGAGACTGCTGACAGTAATACTGAGAGACGGCTGTGATACTGCGAGACTGCTGACAGTAATACTGAGAGACGGCTGTGATACGGCGAGACTGCTGACAGTAATACTGAGAGACGGCTGTGATACTGCGAGACTGCTGACAGTAATACAGAGAGACGGCTGTGATACTGCGAGACTGCTGACAGTAATACAGAGAGACGGCTGTGATACTGCGAGACTGCTGACAGTAATACCGAGAGACGGCTGTGATACTGCGAGACTGCTGACAGTAATACCGAGAGACGGCTGTGATACTGCGAGACTGCTGACAGTAATACTGAGAGACGGCTGTGATACTGCGAGACTGCTGACAGTAATACCGAGAGACGGCTGAGATACTGCGAGACTGCTGACAGTAATACTGAGAGACGGCTGTGATACTGCGAGACTGCTGACAGTAATACTGAGAGACGGCTGTGATACTGCGAGACTGCTGACAGTAATACTGAGAGACGGCTGAGATACTGCGAGACTGCTGACAGTAATACTGAGAGACGGCTGTGATACTGCGAGACTGCTGACAGTAATACTGAGAGAGGGCTGTGATACTGCGAGACTGCTGACAGTAATACCGAGAGACGGCTGTGATACTGCGAGACTGCTGACAGTAATACAGAGAGACGGCTGTGATACTGCGAGACTGCTGACAGTAATACTGAGAGACGGCCGTGATACTGCGAGACTGCTGACAGTAATACCGAGAGACGGCTGTGATACTGCGAGACTGCTGACAGTAATACCGAGAGACGGCTGTGATACTGCGAGACTGCTGACAGTAATACCGAGAGACGGCTGTGATACTGCGAGACTGCTGACAGTAATACTGAGAGACGGCTGTGATACTGCGAGACTGCTGACAGTAATACTGAGAGACGGCTGTGATACTGCGAGACTGCTGACAGTAATACTGAGAGACGGCTGTGATACTGCGAGACTGCTGACAGTAATACTGAGAGACGGCTGTGATACTGCGAGACTGCTGACAGTAATACTGAGAGACGGCTGTGATACTGCGAGACTGCTGACAGTAATACTGAGAGACGGCTGTGATACTGCGAGACTGCTGACAGTAATACCGAGAGACGGCTGTGATACTGCGAGACTGCTGACAGTAATACTGAGAGACGGCTGTGATACTGCGAGACTGCTGACAGTAATACCGAGAGACGACTGTGATACTGCGAGACTGCTGACAGTAATACTGAGAGACGGCTGTGATACTGCGAGACTGCTGACAGTAATACCGAGAGACGGGTGTGATACTGCGAGACTGCTGACAGTAATACTGAGAGACGGCTGTGATACTGCGAGACTGCTGACAGTAATACTGAGAGACAGCTGTGATACTGCGAGACTGCTGACAGTAATACCGAGAGACGACTGTGATACTGCGAGACTGCTGACAGTAATACTGAGAGACGGCTGTGATACTGCGAGACTGCTGACAGTAATACTGAGAGACGGCTGTGATACTGCGAGACTGCTGACAGTAATACTGAGAGACGGCTGTGATACTGCGAGACTGCTGACAGTAATACTGAGAGACGGCTGTGATACTGCGAGACTGCTGACAGTAATACTGAGAGACGGCTGTGATACTGCGAGACTGCTGACAGTAATACTGAGAGACGGCTGTGATACTGAGAGACTGCTGACAGTAATACCGAGAGACGGCTGTGATACTGCGAGACTGCTGACAGTAATACTGAGAGACGGCTGTGATACTGAGAGACTGCTGACAGTAATACTGAGAGACGGCTGTGATACTGCGAGACTGCTGACAGTAATACCGAGAGACGGCTGTGATACTGAGAGACTGCTGACAGTAATACTGAGAGACGGCTGTGATACTGCGAGACTGCTGACAGTAATACCGAGAGACGGCTGTGATACTGCGAGACTGCTGACAGTAATACTGAGAGACGGCTGTGATACTGCGAGACTGCTGACAGTAATACCGAGAGACGGCTGTGATACTTCGAGACTGCTGACAGTAATACTGAGAGACGGCTGTGATACTGCGAGACTGCTGACAGTAATACTGAGAGACGGCTGTGATACTGCGAGACTGCTGACAGTAATACCGAGAGACGGGTGTGATACTGCGAGACTGCTGACAGTAATACTGAGAGACGGCTGTGATACTGCGAGACTGCTGACAGTAATACCGAGAGACGGCTGTGATACTGCGAGACTGCTGACAGTAATACCGAGAGACGACTGTGATACTGCGAGACTGCTGACAGTAATACTGAGAGACGGCTGTGATACTGCGAGACTGCTGACAGTAATACGGAGAGACGGCTGTGATACTGCGAGACTGCTGACAGTAATACGGAGAGACGGCTGTGATACTGCGAGACTGCTGACAGTAATACTGAGAGACGGCTGTGATACTGCGAGACTGCTGACAGTAATACCGAGAGACGACTGTGATACTGCGAGACTGCTGACAGTAATACTGAGAGACGGCTGTGATACTGCGAGACTGCTGACAGTAATACTGAGAGACGGCTGTGATACTGCGAGACTGCTGACAGTAATACTGAGAGACGGCTGTGATACTGCGAGACTGCTGACAGTAATACTGAGAGACGGCCGTGATACTGCGAGACTGCTGACAGTAATACTGAGAGACGGCTGTGATACTGCGAGACTGCTGACAGTAATACTGAGAGACGGCCGTGATACTGCGAGACTGCTGACAGTAATACTGAGAGACGGCTGTGATACTGCGAGACTGCTGACAGTAATACCGAGAGACGACTGTGATACTGCGAGACTGCTGACAGTAATACTGAGAGACGGCTGTGATACTGCGAGACTGCTGACAGTAATACTGAGAGACGGCTGTGATACTGCGAGACTGCTGACAGTAATACTGAGAGACGGCTGTGATACTGCGAGACTGCTGACAGTAATACCGAGAGACGGGTGTGATACTGCGAGACTGCTGACAGTAATACTGAGAGACGGCTGTGATACTGCGAGACTGCTGACAGTAATACTGAGAGACGGCTGTGATACTGCGAGACTGCTGACAGTAATACTGAGAGACGGCTGTGATACTGCGAGACTGCTGACAGTAATACAGAGAGACGACTGTGATACTGCGAGACTGCTGACAGTAATACTGAGAGACGGCTGTGATACTGCGAGACTGCTGACAGTAATACGGAGAGACGGCTGTGATACTGCGAGACTGCTGACAGTAATACGGAGAGACGGCTGTGATACTGCGAGACTGCTGACAGTAATACTGAGAGACGGCTGTGATACTGCGAGACTGCTGACAGTAATACCGAGAGACGACTGTGATACTGCGAGACTGCTGACAGTAATACTGAGAGACGGCTGTGATACTGCGAGACTGCTGACAGTAATACGGAGAGACGGCTGTGATACTGCGAGACTGCTGACAGTAATACGGAGAGACGGCTGTGATACTGCGAGACTGCTGACAGTAATACTGAGAGACGGCTGTGATACTGCGAGACTGCTGACAGTAATACCGAGAGACGACTGTGATACTGCGAGACTGCTGACAGTAATACTGAGAGACGGCTGTGATACTGCGAGACTGCTGACAGTAATACTGAGAGACGGCTGTGATACTGCGAGACTGCTGACAGTAATACTGAGAGACGGCTGTGATACTGCGAGACTGCTGACAGTAATACTGAGAGACGGCCGTGATACTGCGAGACTGCTGACAGTAATACTGAGAGACGGCTGTGATACTGCGAGACTGCTGACAGTAATACTGAGAGACGGCTGTGATACTGCGAGACTGCTGACAGTAATACTGAGAGACGGCTGTGATACTGCGAGACTGCTGACAGTAATACCGAGAGACGACTGTGATACTGCGAGACTGCTGACAGTAATACTGAGAGACGGCTGTGATACTGCGAGACTGCTGACAGTAATACCGAGAGACGGCTGTGATACTGCGAGACTGCTGACAGTAATACTGAGAGACGGCTGTGATACTGCGAGACTGCTGACAGTAATACTGAGAGACGGCTGTGATACTGCGAGACTGCTGACAGTAATACCGAGAGACGGGTGTGATACTGCGAGACTGCTGACAGTAATACTGAGAGACGGCTGTGATACTGCGAGACTGCTGACAGTAATACTGAGAGACGGCTGTGATACTGCGAGACTGCTGACAGTAATACTGAGAGACGGCTGTGATACTGCGAGACTGCTGACAGTAATACCGAGAGACGACTGTGCTGATACAATTGTCTCATTTACATCAGGTGACATCTCCGACAAACAAGGCGACTTCCCTTGGCTCTTGGTCATTTGTGTCACCGCAGTCGCCGCCTTTATCATCACCTTAGTCCTCGGTCTCGCTGTTTACCTGGTGCGATGTCGACCCAAGAAGAAATTCACCAGTGAGTATCATAAACTGCAGCCAGACAGTATCACACATGATAGGATTAGATACACAGGTCAGCAGACAGTATCACACATGATAGGATTAGATACACAGCTCAGCAGACAGTATCACACATGATAGGATTAGATACACGGCTCAGCAGACAGTATCACACATGATAGGATTAGATACACAGCTCAGCAGACAGTATCACACATGATAGGATTAGATACACGGCTCAGCAGACAGTATCACACATGATAGGATTAGATACACAGCTCAGCAGACAGTATCACACATTATATGATTAGATACACGGCTCAGCAGACAGTATCACACATGATAGGATTAGATACACAGCTCAGCAGTCAGTATCACACATGATAGGATTAGATACACAGCTCAGCAGACAGTATCACACATGATAGGATTAGATACACAGCTCAGCAGACAGTATCACACGATAGGATTAGATACACGGCTCAGCAGACAGTATCACACATGATAGGATTAGATACACAGCTCAGCAGTCAGTATCACACATGATAGGATTAGATACACAGCTCAGCAGACAGTATCACACATGATAGGATTAGATACACAGCTCAGCAGACAGTATCACACATGATAGGATTAGATACCCATCTCAGCAGACAGTATCACACATGATAGGATTAGATACACAGCTCAGCAGACAGTATGACACATGATAGGATTAGATACACAGCTCAGCAGACAGTATCACACATGATAGGATTAGATACAGAGGCTCAGCAGACAGTATCACACATGATAGGATTAGATACACAGCTCAGCAGACAGTATCACACATGATAGGATTAGATACATAGCTCAGCAGACAGTATCACACATGATAGGATTAGATACAGAGCTCAGCAGACAGTATCACACATGATAGGATTAGATACATGGCTTAGCAGACAGTATCACACATGATAGGATTAGATACATAGCTCAGCAGACAGTATCACACATGACAGGATTAGATACACGGCTCAGCAGACAGTATCCCACATGATAGGATTAGATACATGGCTTAGCAGACAGTATCACACATGATAGGATTAGATACAACAGCTCAGCAGCCAGTATCACACATGATAGGATTAGATACACAGCTCGGCAGGCAGTATCACACATGATAGGATTATATACACGGCTCAGCAGACAGTATCACACATGATAGGATTAGATACACAGCTCAGCAGACAGTATCACACATGATAGGATTAGATACACGGCTCAGCAGACAGTATCACACATGACAGGATTAGATACACGGCTCAGCAGACAGTATCACACATGACAGGATTAGATACACGGCTCAGCAGACAGTATCACACATGACAGGATTAGATACACAGCTCAGCAGACAGTATCACACATGATAGGATTAGATACACGGCTCAGCAGGCATTATCACACATAATAGGATTAGATACACGGCTCAGCAGACAGTATCACACATGATAGGATTAGATACACAGCTCGGCAGACAGTATCACACATGATAGGATTAGATATACAGCTCAGCAGGCAGTATCACACATGATAGGATTAGATACAGCAGCTCAGCAGACAGTATCACACATGATAGGATTAGATACACGGCTCAGCAGACAGTATCACGCATGATAGGATTAGATACTGGGCCCAGCAGACAGTATCACACATGATAGGATTAGATACACAGCTCAGCAGACAGTATCACACATGATAGGATTAGATACAGTGGCTCAGCAGACAGTATCACACATGATAGGATTAGATACAGCAGCTCAGCAGACAGTATCACACATGATAGGATTAGATACAGCAGCTCAGCAGACAGTATCACACATGATAGGATTAGTTACACAGCTCAGCAGACAGTATCACACATGATTAGATACATCAAAAAGTACCACACATTAATCAATTAGATACACAGCTCAACAGATGGGTCTAACATTCTGTGCTGATTAATTTCTCAATATATATGTATAGTGGTTAGATCCCTTTTTCTGATACAGAGCTCCAAATCCCCTGCATAAACAGTTACATGATAACATTTTGTTTGCCTGCAGTCACCACTAGGGGGAGCCTCTGTACACTATGTTATTATTGAGTATAAAGTATAATCAGCATGTAGTGAGCTCCCCCTAGTGGTGGCTGCAGGCAGCACAATCTGATCATGTAACTATGTCTATGCAGGGGATTTGGTGCTCTGTATCAGAAGAACGGAGATCTGATCGCTAAAAAGTCTATGACATAAATTGACGGTGTTTGGGCCCAGAAATGACCCGATGACAGAAGGCGGAGAATTATTAGAAGCTTCTGCTGGATCATTTCAGGTCTTCAGATCTTGTATTCATAGATTTCTGTCTATTGTCTTCCCAGCCCCCATAGAGGAGACCGGAGCCCACTCTGCTGAAGCACTGCTCATACACTGAAGGTGAGATGCTCTGCAAGCTTTGCTGATTTCATGGTGTGACAGTCTGCACATAACTCAGCAGCATTTGTATTATAAGAATTACTAGAACAATCTGATGTATATCTGCAGAGCATTACGAGTTCTTAGATCTACAGGTTTGTAAAGTTTGGAGTTTCAATGCTCTGCAGAGATGGAGTTTGACCTAATGTAGGCATGTGTTCTAATTAAGCTGCAAGACGCTCTGCAGAAGTCTACAAATAAGTGAGATGTTCTGCAGAAGTCTACAAATAAGTGAGATGTTCTGCAGAAGTCTACAAATAAGTGAGATGTTCTGCAGAAGTCTACAAATAAGTGAGATGTTCTGCAGAATTCGACAAATGAGTGAGATGTTCTGCAGAATTCTACCAATAGCCAGTGAGATGCTCTGCAGAGGCCGAGGGGTCACTAACTGTTTTTCTTTCTTATCTGTCCAGGTCACCACAGTCGGATCCTCCTCCTCCCAGAAAAGAAGCTGCTACTGAGGACTGTGTATATATACATATATATGTATAGAAGGTGTATATACTGTATCTATATGTATGTATATATATTATTTCCTGCGCTGGACGCAGAACGTGACTTTATTTTTTAACCCTCTCTTGCCGGGAGGGATTTGGATTCATTGCTGGGCAGTGTCTTACACCCCCACCTGGTTGGCAAGGGGTTAACCCTGCTTCCTGCACCCCACGTTCTGATCACACGTTCTGCAGAATCGCCACCAGATCACGACCCGCCACCACCGATGACACATTCCACCCGGAGCAATGATTGGAAGCTCTGCCGATTAGGAGACACGCTCATCTAGACGACACACGTGCCTTGTCAGGACCGCAGGGGAAATCAAATAAAATGTGGAGTTTTCTTTTTGCAGCCTCTGAGTGATTTGTGTCCGGTATAATTATAGGTCCCCCGCCTCATTATTACAAAGAGACCCCTGCCCCTGAACACCAGCCCAAGACAAAGGTAGTAGGACACATGACCATGACGTTTTTGAAGGATATTTAAATTGCAGTTTTTAAAATGGCCACTAGATGTCAGTAAGATAATCTGACTGGTAGATCAGCAACACCTTGGTTTACAGCTGCTGTAAATATGTCAGTCACAGTACCACGCACAGTATTTATATAGTTCTGCTGGAGCCTAAATAAGCAAGAAAACACAGAATCAGGTCATTTAAAAGGTTTAGAAAACCCATCGACAAATATCGTATTAGAGAATTCTGCGTCACTAAAGGGGGTCCACCATTCAGGAGTCTCATCTATGAGCCCGAGCCGAGATTGGCTACTAAGAACCTTTCTCTGCCTCTGGAGGACCAGTCATGTCCATTAATTACACAAAGACCCTGTTGATTTCAATGCGCATTATTCATTACTTCATTTGTCTTACGGTGGGTTCCCCAACAGATTACCGCTGATCACTGGGGGTTTCAGTAGTGGGACACCCTGTGATCAGTTTATTGTCAAGGACCCTTCTAGCAAACAATGATTGTCCAAAGAATAATACTCTTTTAACTATTGCAACTTTCATAACGGCCACTAGATGTCAGTCTGGCAGATATACTCTCCTGGCTGTTAATTCAGGAACATCTCAGTTTACAGCTGCTGTGAAGATAGCACGGTTCTATTATTGCTGGTTGGGATCAGTTACTTTGTACTGCTGCTGGAGCCGAGATAAGCAGCACGTACAGGCGATGACAATGTTGACAGTATTACCTTTTAGATCTATGCCAATGTTCCGTCAGCCCAAACTATATAGCCAGTACATAA
Source organism: Rhinoderma darwinii (assembly GCF_050947455.1). Lineage (NCBI taxonomy): Eukaryota > Metazoa > Chordata > Amphibia > Anura > Rhinodermatidae > Rhinoderma > Rhinoderma darwinii. The sequence continues at coordinate 144,517,731 of NC_134692.1, read as the reverse complement.
TGGCGGACCCCACAATATAGTGCCAATGTAGTAGTGCCACATACCAATCTACTCCCCAAGGTAGATCCAACTCCGAAGTGTCGCTGCCCATAATTGGATGCCACATAACAAGGCCGCATCTTCATGTAGCCAGCTCAGCATGCCACACCGGCCCCTGACCGCTTTACTGCAGTGACTGTCATCATAGAACACGCTCAGGTGTGCTGTACGTCCTGACCTCTAGGGGGCACTGGTCAATATTTTACAGTAGTGGGATATGAGGATATAATAATATATCACATGACATCACACCTGAGGCCCCCAAAACTGATGTCAGCCACCGGAGGCGCAGCTGCCGGGGTTGTCGTGCTCAGACCCACTCTGTTCTGCAATCTATGGCTCTACAACTGTTGGGAAACTACAACTCCTAGGATGCCCTGACAGCCGAATGCCGGGAGCTGTGGTTTTGCACCGGTGTAAATGGAAAATTCCTGATGTCACAGCTGGGGGGCGCTATCTTTTCCTGGCTCTGGTTGCTCCTGCACATGTGTCTGCAGCAACTCCCTTGGCAGGTGAAGCAGCTTTACCGCGTGACAGAAACTTACAGGATCAGAAGTTTAAAAACAGAAAAACAGTGACACCTAGTGGCCGCTCTGTGATATGTCAGGAGCCTCTCCAGAGGGCGTGAAACTAGAACTCGCCCAGTGAGCGGACACCCAGGTATCAGATTGTTGGGAGATGAAGTCGTTCTAATGTCTACGGGCAGATCCGCAAGACTGCCAGGGACGGTGCCAGCGCTAAGCGAGGCTGGGGGAATGCCAGGGCCGCTACACTTGGGGAAGGAGAATACAAATCATCTGGGGATTCCACTGTCTGGAAAAAGCATGAAAAATAAAAGCGGAGCGGTCACCTCCCCGGACATTTCTGCTTTAGTAAATACTTATATTCCCCATAAAATAACAATTCTGGAACATTTTCTCCTAGAACTCTGCATCGTGCCGTTCCTCTGTTATTCTTCTTAGAAATTTATGAATAAATTCACAATAGGGTGATACCATTCCACTTGTCATAGGGGCGTGTCCCTACAGTCAGGACTGGTGACGGGTTCTCTTTAAAGTCGAACTTGGGGTACACTGCGGCCCCCTCTATAGCTGAGAGTGGAGCAGACTTCAGTTTCCAGCAGGTAAGCAACATGATGGCTGCCACTATAAGGGGGCACAAATTGCTGGCACTATGGCTGCCACTATAAGGGGGCACAGATTGCAGGCACTATGGCTGCCACTATAAGGGGGCACAGATTGCAGGCATTATGGCTGCCACTATAAGGAGGCACAGATTGCAGGCATTATGGCTGCCACTATAAGGGGGCACAGATTGCAGGCATTATGGCTGCGACTATAAGGGGGCACAGATTGCAGGCACTATGGCTGCCACTATAAGGGGGCACAGATTGCAGGCACTATGGCTGCGACTATAAGGGGGCACAGATTGCAGGCACTATGGCTGCCACTATAAGGAGGCACAGATTGCAGGCACTATGGCTGCCACTATAAGGGGGCACAGATTGCAGGCACTATGGCTGCCACTATAAGGGGGCACAGATTGCAGGCACTATGGCTGCGACTATAAGGAGGCACAGATTGCAGGCACTATGGCTGCCACTATAAGGGGGCACAGATTGCAGGCATTATGGCTGCGACTATAAGGGGGCACAGATTGCAGGCACTATGGCTGCCACTATAAGGAGGCACAGATTGCAGGCACTATGGCTGCCACTATAAGGAGGCACAGATTGCAGGCACTATGGCTGCCACTATAAGGGGGCACAGATTGCAGGCACTATGGCTGCCACTATAAGGAGGCACAGATTGCAGGCACTATGGCTGCCACTATAAGGAGGCACAGATTGCAGGCACTATGGCTGCCACTATAAGGAGGCACAGATTGCAGGCACTATGGCTGCGACTATAAGGGGGCACAGATTGTAGGCACTATGGCTGCGACTATAAGGGGGCACAGATTGTAGGCACTATGGCTGCCACTATAAGGGGGCACAGATTGCAGGCACTATGGCTGCCACTATAAGGGGGCACAGATTGCAGGCATTATGGCTGCGACTATAAGGGGGCACAGATTGTAGGCACTATGGCTGCCACTATAAGGGGGCACAGATTGCAGGCACTATGGCTGCGACTATAAGGGGGCACAGATTGTAGGCACTATGGCTGCCACTATAAGGGGGCACAGATTGCAGGCACTATGGCTGCCACTATAAGGGGGCACAGCTTTAAGGCTATGTCCACCGGCGCAAATTATTTGCAGACCAAGCGTCTCATTATTAGCACAAAGTATGGGAGAAAAGAGGGAAAGCGCGAGACTGCAGGACCAGACTACACAGAATTTGTTTGCTGTCTGTTACCGTGGAGACGCTTATTCTGCAGAAACAAAACGATAGGAAATGTTTAATTGAGACCAATTCAAAGTTGGAAGATGTAAAGGAACAAGAAAAGAAAGTGGTCGCGATGGGGGAAATAAAATCTAATATCCACATTTTCTTAAGAAACTATAATAGAGCCAAAGAGGCGGCAGCAACGAATCCAATCACTGCCCGTCACTGCTGCCAATCCCTGAGACTGACAGGCAGCGCTACCTTACTGTCTGTATCAGCGACTTCTGTCTCCCATTGAGGTGATATATATGTTTTTTACGTGGCTATTTTTTCCGATCTTTCGGATGTTTACGGCCCGAAAATAAGCCGTGTGAACATACCCTAAGTATAAACGTTTTATTTTTTTATTCCAGCGGACATGCCGTCTGAAAAACTGCACCATTAATTCCCTGCGGCTTCCAAGACGTGAACAGTTCCTATAAATTACTTTTGGAACCAGATACGCAGATTTAATACGAAAAAAATGTGCCAAGTCTGGTCTAAAGGTTCTCATCAAGGTTGATAATATCCCGCTAGATGGCGCTAGAGAGCAGTCCATACTGGAGACTAGGCAGCTCTGTGACCCATCCCCAGACCAGGCAAACCTGGGTCAGTCCCCTGTGCATAGCCGGTCATGGGCTCTCCTCACCGTCACTCTTCCCAACTTGGGCCCCTTATTACATTGCACACCCCTAAATCTCAAAGTGCAAAGTGATGATCACTGTCCCGCTATGGTCACACTGGTTTACACTACATCTCCTACAATACATTGCAGCTAAGCCGTCAGAGGTGTGTCAGTCAGTAGAGTGCTAACATAGTCAAAGCTGCTGCCTATAGAATTGTGAATGCAGCTCTCAATGTGAGTAGAGTACATGACTTGATTATGGATGCAGCTCTGGTGGTGACTGGAAAATAATATGAGTACACGACTTGATGTGGATGCAGCTCTGGTGGTGACTGGAGTATAATATGAGTAGAGTACACGACTTGATTATGGATGCAGCTCTGGTGGTGACTGGAGTATAATATGAGTAGAGTACACAACTTGATATGGATGCAGCTACAATCTCCCACAGTAGACATGGCAGGCGCGTTTCATGGCGCCCCCCTGTGCGGGCAGTGGACGTCTTGTCAGCGTCCTCCACATTACTTCCAGGTGATGACGCATTTCGAGGTTATGAAAGAAACACTAATGGCTGCCGCGGGGTAGAAGATATTTTATTGGTATTAAAGTAAAATGCATTTGTATGTACTGAAGTCAGAGCCCGCTGTAACTGGCCACGCCCATCCCACAAGATAACGCCCACCTCACAGGCCACACCCATGACTCCGCTCTCTACGGCTGAGGTTACGGGCAGCGATATTTTCTCCCACCAGGTGACACAACATGACGTGACCTGGAGCCGCCCATCCGATGAGAATGTCGCCATAATCAGCGCGATCCGGAGGACTCCACAACACGTTTTTTTCCCATTCTTGGTGGGATCCCATCGCTACGTGTAAACCCAGACCTGCGCTGCGGACAGCGCTAAACATTCACACGCTGCACATTGATGCTACACTTCTGGGAAGAGTCCTGTTAACTCTCTCCTTCCCAGAGTGCCGTGCGAATCTGCGTCCTGTACATACGACTAAAGAATCTGATGGGCAGTAAGTTGCGATGACCTCGTTATATATTGTAAATGATTCAGCAATTGTATAAAATAAAAGGGAAGGGGGTGCAAACTTAACATTACAGACAGATGTAGCAGAGCTGGCTGTTACTGTGCACTGTGGGCAAGCAGATAACATTTATTACCTGCAGTCCTATGTAACACCACAGAACATATGGTGATAACTTGGAGTACAGTTAATGTAGGTGTTACCTGCAGTCCCATGTAACACCGAAGCTAGGCTTCTTAAGCATGGTCATTTCATGGGGGGGCAAGAGAGACAAACCAATGTCAGACCCCTCCATCCCTCTCCAGACTCCTCCTCCGGCAGATACCACTATGAGTTGTCCTGATTAACTAACTCAGCTCTGCTACATCACACTATATTTAGCATATTTACGGGGAGGGGGATAAGCAGAGGTCACACACCAATCACCCTGCAGAATGAACACACGGACAGTACAAGTAGGAAATACATGTGCGGGGAAGTGGTCACGGAGGAAGCGGCGGCGGCCACATGACCACATATTTACTATAAATTATTTTTCAAAAACTTTTTCTTCAGAATTGTCCAGGGAGAGATGACACTGCAGATACTGAGCGCAAGGAAGACCAAAATGATCCCGGCGTCCTGCGGGGACCTGGAAGGGGGGATGTGATCGGCTGATTGGCGGCAGGGGGAGGGGTGGCGAGGAAGCGATTGTGGACGACTGAACGCGACTCTCCGGCTGTAAAGTAAAAGAAGAGAAAACAATGTAATCACAGAAGATAAAGGGGAACTCCACGAGTCTGGGGCATTCATTCAGGGGAGACTCCCAATATGGGGTCTGATGATGTCACCGCTCTGCTGGACAAAACATGGGAAGAGTGAGGTGTCCCTGCCGCTCAGGTCTCTGGGAAAGCTGGGTGACCACCCCAGAGGTACAGTGACAGCGGCCATAGTGCTTGTCATCCAGCTGCTCCGATACTGAGATGTCTGAATATTATCAGCCCGGCACCGCAGGACGACTCAGGGACTTACTGGGGAATTTTGGTGAAAATTATTCTAAAAAAGACAAAAACTTCACTCACCTTCGAAGCAAATCAATAAGTTTCTAGAAAAAAAAGGAAAAGACAAAAATATTAGTAAGCGGGGGGAGCTTCTGGTGCGCGTTCCTATACCCCCCCCCCCCTTCTACTTGACATGGTTTTCGCCAACTGAGCACCACATAATTACTAGAAAAACCCAGGAAGTGTTTACAGAGGAGCGATCGCCTCCCCTGATACGTCTGATTCAGTAAATACTTGTGTTCCTTAGAATATTCCCGATCTGGAGCATTATCTTAGAACTCTGCATTGTGCCGTTCCTCTGTTACTCCTCTTGGAAATGTATGAATAAATTGACAATTGGGCGTTATCAGTTGGAGGTGTGTCCCTACACAGACACGCCCCTTTGATGAGGTGAATGGTAACACCCAGTTGTCAATTTAGTCAGCCATTTCCCTGAGGAATTACAGAGGAATGGCACAACACAACGTTCTAAAAAATATTCTCCAGAATGGTTTTGTTATGAGGAGTCCAAGTATCTACTGAAACAGACGCCAGGAGAGGGTTATACAGGACTCATTAACCCCTATGGCCCTTCCGGTTCTGTCCCCTGGCAGGTCAGTGTTATCATAAGGACATTTTAGAGGTAAATCACCGTCCACATCAATGTTCACGTCCTGACTGGTTTGATTATTAGCAGCAATATGTGGACATTGATGTGAATGGTGATTTTTATCCACGCAATGACAAAGCTAAACCTCCTAGAGCGCAATGTAAGAAGTGTTATCATAGGGACAGAGGCGCTGCAAGCTCTGATCGCCTGCACTTCTGGTAGACGTGATTGGCCGGGTCAGAGCTCTACACAACCAGTCTCCAGTGTCAGACGATGTCCCCCTCACATCTAAAAATCTAACTATGGGCAAATGTTCCCCCATAACAGCCAATCATGTTCCAGGGTCTGTATTTCCAGAGATCTGATTGGCTGCTGCGCGGTGACGTACGTAGGATGTAGGTGCGTGTTTCTCCATTGTCATGTGTGACCGCGCACTGGTAATTCTCTCCTTTCCTGGGGGTGAACTCCGCGTGCTTCGTCTTGTAGTACGTCCAGTCTTGTTCGAAGGAAAGGTCAGATTCCTGAAAGTTTTTAATCTCCACCCCGTCCTTCATCAGGCGAATATCGATACGCGGGGGATGGAAACCGCTGGCATGACAGATGAGCGTGTTCTTTACTCCGTACTCCACGGGGCTCTGAGTGTAAATGTTCACCTTTGGGGCCTCTAGAGAGAAGAAAACAGGTGTGAAATGACAGTATAGAGGGGCACCCCACATGATCACTCCTCTCCTGACATACTCTGTGCTGCTGGGGATCCTGCTCCTTCCACTATGTAACTCTCAGCCCGTCACCTCCCACATGATCAGCACACTCCTTTCCTGACATACTCTGTGCTGCTGGAGATCCTGCTCCTTCCACTATATAACTCTCAGCCTGTGACCTCCCACTTGATCAGCACACGCCTCTCCTGACATACTCTGTGCTGCTGGGGACCCTGCTCCTCCCACTATGTAACTCTCAGCTTGTAACCTCCCACATGATCAGCACACGCCTCTCCTGACATACTCTGTGCTGCTGGGGACCCTGCTCCTTCCTCTATATAACTCTCAGCCTGTCACCTCACACATGATCAGCACACGCCTCTCCTGACATACTCTGTGCTGCTGGGAATCCTGCTCCTCCCACTATGTAACTCTCAGCTTGTAACCTCACACATGATCAGCACACGCCTCTCCTGACATACTCTGTGCTGCTGGGAATCCTGCTCCTCCCACTATGTAACTCTCAGCTTGTAACCTCCCACATGATCAGCACAGGCCTCTCCTGACATACTCTGTGCTGCTGGGGACCCTGCTCCTTCCTCTATATAACTCTCAGCCTGTCACCTCACACATGATCAGCACACGCCTCTCCTGACATACTCTGTGCTGCTGGGGACGCTGCTCCTTCCTCTATGAAACTCTCAGCTTGTAACCTCCAACATGATCAGCACACTCCTCTCCTGACATACTCTGTGCTGCTGGGGGAGACCCTGCTCCTTCCACTATGTAACTCTCCATCCCCCTCCTCACATCAGGACACTGCGGCAATTACGTGCAGCCCAATCCACATTATCACCTCATGACTAGTCATAGCATTGCAGAATGTCTCCAGAAATACTCTGTGCCGCTGTGAAGGCAACAGAATAAAGCCATTGAAGTTAATACAACTGGTCTGATAGAATATGGACATTATGATAAAGATCTGATGTGGGGTCGTACAGTAGAGTGTAAGCTCCTGCTGACCAGTGCTACACATGACGGCCCACAACTCACAGCAGCTAATCCGGATATTACAGACAACTAGACCATGTACGGATTGTACAGGCCGGGAGCAGATGACTGTGGGACAGGTGAATACAATCTATTGTTCTCTGTTATCAGACATGTCAGGCTGGGGAGGATGACTGTAGGACAGGTGAATACAATCTATTGTTCTCTGTTGTCAGACATGTCAGGCTGGGGAGGATGACTGTAGGACAGGTGAATACAATCTATTGTTATCTGTTATCAGACATGTCAGGCTGGAGGAGGATGACTATAGGACAGGTGAATAGAATCTATTGTTCTCTGTTATCAGACATGTCAGGCTGGAGGAGGATGACTGTAGGACAGGAGAATACAATCTATTGTTCTCTGTTATCAGACATGTCAGGCTGGGGGAGGATGACTGTAGGACAGGTGAATACAATCTATTGTTCTCTGTTATCAGACATGTCAGGCTTGGGGAGGATGACTGTAGGACAGGTGAATACAATCTATTGTTCTGTTATCAGACATGTCAGGCTGGGAGGGGATGACTGTAGGACAGGTGAATACAATCTATTGTTCTGTTATCAGACATGTCAGGCTGGGGGAGGATGACTGTAGGACAGGTGAATACAATCTATTGTTCTCTGTTATCAGACGTGTCAGGCTGGGAGGGGATGACTGTAGGACAGGTGAATACATTCTATTGTTCTCTGTTATCAGACATGTCAGGCTTGGGGAGGATGACTGTAGGACAGGTGAATACAATCTATTGTTCTCTGTTATCAGACATGTCAGGCTGGGGGGAGGATGACTGTAGGACAGGCGAATACAATCTATTGTTCTCTGTTATCAGACATGTCAGGCTGGGGGGAGGATGACTGTAGGACAGGTGAATACAATCTATTGTTCTGTTATCAGACATGTCAGGCTTGGAGGGGATAACTGTAGGACAGGTGAATACAATCTATTGTTCTGTTATCAGACATGTCAGGCTGGGAGGGGATGACTGTAGGACAGGTGAATACAATCTATTGTTCTGTTATCAGACATGTCAGGCTGGGGGAGGATGACTGTAGGACAGGTGAATACAATCTATTGTTCTCTGTTATCAGACGTGTCAGGCTGGGAGGGGATGACTGTAGGACAGGTGAATACATTCTATTGTTCTCTGTTATCAGACATGTCAGGCTTGGGGAGGATGACTGTAGGACAGGTGAATACAATCTATTGTTCTCTGTTATCAGACATGTCAGGCTGGGGGGAGGATGACTGTAGGACAGGCGAATACAATCTATTGTTCTCTGTTATCAGACATGTCAGGCTGGGGGGAGGATGACTGTAGGACAGGTGAATACAATCTATTGTTCTGTTATCAGACATGTCAGGCTTGGAGGGGATAACTGTAGGACAGGTGAATACATTCTATTGTTCTCTGTTATCAGACATGTCAGGCTGGGGGAGGATGACTGTAGGACAGGTGAATACATTCTATTGTTCTCTGTTATCAGACATGTCAGGCTGGGGGGGGGGGGGAGGATGACTAAAGGATGGATTATTATGAGCTATTGCTCCCTGTTATTAGACATTTTCAGACTGGGCAGAGGATAACTGTAGTGTTCTTCCCAGAGAGGAGTGGCTGGAGGTGCAGGAACCACCCATTCCCCCCCCCCCCATTATTGCTACTTTCTGCCAAAAGAGGTTGAAAGTGAAAGTAAGTCAAGAAGTATATTACAGGAAATAAGGGGGGAGGGGGGGGGGGGGTATTATGCGTCTTGTAGATTATAATCCCCCATAGTCAGGACGCTCCTGTGTGTACATTATTATCACATCACATTATCCACCGCTCAGGTATCAGTATAAGGCCGAGTTCACACTGAGTTTTTTTGCAAGCAGAAAATCTGCCTTAAAATTCCATTCTGAATTTTGAGGCAGATTTTGCTCTGTGGTTTTTCGCCCGCGGCCATTGAGCGCTGATGGGCAAAAACTGATGTCAATGGGAGGTCAGAAACGTAAACACCCGAAGATAGGGCATGTCGCTTCTTCTTCCCGCGAGCCGTTTTTTCCGCTCGCGGGAAAAATAGCGCCTCTGCCTCCCATTGAAATCAATGGGAGGCACTTTCGGATGTTTTTTGGGGCGTTTTCCCCCATCAAAAAACTCTGTCTGAACTGACCCTAAGGCTCTGTTCACACGCTTAACAAAAAACAACTGAAAATACGGAGCTTTTCAAGGGAAAACAGCTTCTGATTTTCAGCTGTTTTTTTAAGCAACTTGCGTTTTTTCCGGTCATTTTTAGAGGTGTTTTTCTATAGAGTCAATGAAAAATCCAAAAACAGCTCAAGAAGTGACATGCACTTTTTTACAAGGCGTCTTTTACGCGGCGCATTTTTAGCTGTTTTTTGGGGCATTTACGGCCCGAAAAACGGATGAAAATAGGCCGTGTGAACATACCCTTAACGTCTGTACAATGAAGTATCGGCGACATAACGTCTGTCCTGACTGCGCGATCTGAGGGAGTAGTCACGCAAAACGTAGAAAAATACAGAAAAAGTTCTGACCGACAAAATATCTGCGACAATTCAACGTAAATAGTCATGTAAATGTAGAACTATGTAATTATATGACTAGAAAACAACGTAAATATATCATAAATTAACTATCAAACTATAAAACAAACAATATAAATATAGAACAATGTAGATATAAGATAATGTAACATATAACAGACTATAAAACAATGTAACAATATAATAATGTAAATATATAACAATGTAACAATATAATAATGTAAATATGGAACTCTATAGAGTAAACATACAATGTATCATCTTATAAATGATCATAATAACAGGGAGAAAACACAGCAGAGTCGTCTTTACTCACTTATATCCGCCTGGGTCTGGGTTAGGGCCACTATGAGCAGCAGGGCCACAGAGATCGCACTCACTGCGCTCCTCATCGTGTCCGTCCTGTGTCTCTTCTGGCTGCCCCTTCAATGAGCCGAATATTATAAAGTCTCTCACATCGGCCAATCGCATAATTAGAATCACGGCGCGTCATCAGTTGCCAGGCGAAGGCGAGTCTCGCCGTTTAGAGCGGCGCGCAGTGCGCATGTGCGGTTCATTTCCCGTAAATGGTTACATTGTAATAACGTTGTTTACACTGCGCGAATTGTCGCTGAATTTACGCTGCGACTGGCGCAAGAATCGCTTTATGGTTGATATAAAGAGCATCTCTGGGGATGATATTTAATATGAAGGCTGATTATATTTATAAGGTTTTTGGCATTGTGATAATTTATAGTGTAGGGAATTGTCACCGCGTGCCAGAAAATATAACTTTTTTTTTTTTTAGGTTGAGGCTGTGAGATTTATTTATTTTTTGCGTCGCGAGATGAGTTGTTTATATGGTACAAAAATTGGCAAATGATGCAAAAAAACAAGCAACACTATAACATACATTTTTTTGCATTGTACGGGATATTACGATTATTGCGACACCAAATCAGTGTAGTTTTTGCGTCCACATTGGCCACGGTTATTAGTAATGACGTATTTTGTTCCAATTAAATTGGAGGGCAAATGGCGAAAATGTAGAACTCGCCTCCTAATAAATCTGGTTGGTTTGAATTGAACGACTACATTTTATTTGGGCTTTTTTTAGCCTTTGATAAATGAATCACAATTTTATATGCGACGTTTTTAGCCTGTGAAATCTTCACCAAAATCACGAGGAAACTCAATAGTAAATTTGGGCGTTTGTGTTTCTTTTTTTTACTTCTATAACTTTTTTTATTTACATGTAATTCGATTTTTATTTTTAGGTTTTTTTATTTGATCTATCACAGGGGTTAAAGGGCCGGTCCCGATGCTGTGCAGGAAGGGTAAGTCCAAACGGAGCGGCCCGGACCCGGTCGTGACCAACAACCGATGCTTGCACCTTGTCCAGCGCGGCTGTAAAATAGCGTGTTAACGGCTGCGCAATATTCCGGGTAAAAAGGCTCTTCACCTGCAAAGTCGTGCGGCCATAAAGGGTGTACTAATGAATGGCCGCTCCATTTTGCAGATAAATTTACCCGCAATAACGTGCGGCCATTAACAGGCTATTTTACAGCTGTGCCAAACATGGTGCCGGCGCGGTTGTTGGCTGCGTCGAGACCGGGTCACCGCCGCTCTGTTTGGACTTACCCCAGCGGTCACACATTGTGGCCCGGTTTTGGGGGTGGCGCTGCTGCTGCGAGTCGGATTCCAGGAGGTTTTATGTTGTTTTTGACTTTAATGGGAAAAAGAAAAATGTAAAAATAAATTAAAAAGCTGCAGTAATAACCGGCGTAAGTAAATGGCAGCGGCCGCTGTTTACGCCAAAACTTTGGGCCGTGGTACTACCAATCAATGTCAACATACCATAATAGGGTAGAGACCCCAACCAACAGACGTGGGCACAGTATGCACTAGCGGGGTCCCTATAGTCCTGTATTATTAATAGCACTGATTATGTGGCCCCTCAGACACCAGGGTCCATGAAGGGTTAAACCTCCACACACAATGAAGGGTTAAACCTCCGCACTCTCGTTGTTTATCCTCTTATACCGGAGTTCGGACCTCGTGTCGTTGCGTCCTCCTTTCACTTTCACTGACAATTTGTTGTTGGAGTTATTATAACAATGGCGCCACGGAAATTCCCTTCCACATGATATAAGTCGTCAGTGCCGCTCCTCTAGCGAAGCCACGCCCTGTACAGAAGCCACGCCCCCGTACAGAAGCCACGCCCCCGCTCCCTCTAGCATATAGGTGGATATAGTGTCTATATATCTCCATGTCATCTCACGGTTACTGCGGTGTCCTCCCACATTACAGACGCCGTCAGACCTCATAGACTTCAACATGAAGACTGAACGAGCAGCGGATCCAAAAAATGGCGTAAAAAATCCGACCGTGTAAATATTTCTATAGGGAGAGTGGCCAATAGCGAGGAGGATGGAGCCGCCTGCAGATGTAATAGATACTGCTGAGGAATAAGGCCCCGTGCACACGACGTCGTTTTCATCTTTAATTACGGACCCGTACATTTCTGTGGGTCACGGACGCCTTTCCGTATATTTATAGATGTGTCCGGGCCGTAGAAATGATCCACAAATGATAGAACATGCCCTATTGTCCGTAATTACGGCACGAACTCCCCATATAAGTCTATCGGGGCTTCTGTAATTGCGGAACCGTTGCGACGCGACGCCAGGGGATTACCTAAGATTCCTCCCTGTTGTTTTTTTTTTGCGGATCTGTAAATACAATTGATCTACGGATGCGCTACGGACCGTATCTGCGGACAGTAAAAACAATACGGTCGTGTGCCTAAGGCCTCATGCACCTGAACGTGTTTATGCGTCCACAATTCATCCACAAAGATGCGGATGAATTGCGGACCCATTCATTTCTATGGGCCCATGCACAAGACCGCGCTTTCCAAGGTCCGCGCATTGGTCGGAAACGCGGTCCACAAAGAAAAAAAAGGAAAAGTCGCATTTGCGGTCCAGGCTACTTAGAGTCAATGCATGTCTTGTATGTGCATGGTCTGTGATTGCGGACGGCCCGCGGATGACACTCCGTGCCCGTAATCACGCCTCAACACATGGCAGTTCCCGTAATCACGGACTACAATTCCGGACACGGCCGGCCGCCAATGGCCGCATACAGCACCCCGCATTTTCGGCCTGTGCTCCCATACAAAGTATGGGAGCACGGACCGTAAAGAGCAAAAGATAGGACATGTCCTATCTTTTGCGCTACACTTCTATGGCCCGGACACCTTTCCGTAAATAAATGGGAAGGTGTCCGTAATTGCGGACCGTAATTGTGGTGCGCAATTACGGACGATTTTCACGGCCCTGTGCATGGGGCCTTAGGCAGTGGAGAATAGAATCAGAGGCCAAAGCGTATAGCCCCAACTCAGTGGGGCCCCTAGTGGACACTCATAGATATTACAGCTTTTTCCATATTAACAAATTAAGTGGACAGCAACTCCCAGCATGCACAGCTGCAGTTATTATAGAAAAATCATGACCCCGCCCCCTACACCATATACACTAATTATATACAAACCACTCAGCAACTGTGATGGGAAACATTTTATTGGTGCAAATGTCCTCATAACCCAACACATAGTCATTCAGAATCTCTAGGAGTGAGCAGTGCTGCAGTGTAGAGCAGATCCTGAGGATCATGATCAGGGTTCATCTGTATGGGATCTGTCATGATAGTGATATCACATAGTTCTCTCTTACTATGGAGACATTATCCGTCCAGTTGAGGCTACATGTTGTTCATGTACATCTGGATGGACAGTCCCCCTCCTCCATGCCTTGGTGGCCATCACTGGCCTCCTGGTGGCACATAGATCTTCAGGGGTTGTCCGTTCTTCCCTTTGTCGTGCCAGCAAACATCGAAGAAAGGATAGAGTCGTCCGGAGAAGCGCTCATGGAAGGTGTACAGGAGTTTAACGTTGTCCTCATCGCCAGAATCAAAAATGGACACGACCCCATCAGAGAAGCTCAGGTAGATTCCAATCTTCTCCGGACGCCCATCTACACGGAGGAGACGCGGCTCCTTCTGCTCTGCGTGGGCCTCGTAGACCTTTCCTTCCTTGCAACCCAAGATCCAAAAGCCATTGGAGGGACTGGCGTGAAGCTTGCCTTTACGGCTGGCGGTTTCGGAGATGACACCCAATGCCCACCTCGGCTTGTCCTCAACCAGCACCTCCCAGTAGTGTTCTCCTTCTGTGAAGCTTTGTTTGGTGACTACACAGTTGCCTTTGTCGAAGCGGCCGGGATCGTCAGACACTGGCGTCTTGTGGTCGGAACATTCCACAGATTTACCATCTGCGGACACCACCAGGTTCTGCTGGGCTGTGTCAGGGTCAAAGGTGAGGTTTTCCAGAGCTTGAAATAAAGAAAGAAAAAAAATTATAAAAATAATAATATTCACATAAATTTAAAAAACTATTTTTTTTCAGCACGTCGGATGTTGGGCTGATGAGTGAATTGAGGCGCAGGAGATATGAATGGGTCAGTGCTTCCACCTGGAGGTCATGGCTGGTAATGCATCAACTTCATTTCTCCGGAAGCAGATTTCTAGGCGACGTCCTCTGCCCATCTTAATTATTCCACATCACGGCCACCGTTCCCTGTTCCCTCCACATTTCTCACCTGGCATTAACGCCCGGAACATCTTCCTCCACACCTGGAATTTGAACTCATCCGAGATAATGGGCAGCTGAATGTCCAGGCGTCCGGGAAGAGGAGATTCAGACAAGATTTTACCAAGCCTGTTCCCAGGAGAAGATTGGAATATATAAGTCAAAAGCATTTCACCGGGTGGAACGTATAATGGGGGAAGGGACCGCTGTGGGGCGGAACAGACGCAGAATGGCGAAATATTGTATAAAAACTCCTCTTACCTGACAGTTACCACACAGAATTTCTGGGAAGGGGGAAAAATACAAGATAAAATTAAAGGGGCGGATTATAAACTGAGCCTATGCCGTATTTTATCTGATTTATTGATGAAGAATATAAATTCATTATAAAATGCACCAATCTTGTAATCTGTCCATAATTAATCGTTTGTTCCTGTCACACGGAGCTATGGATAGGGACGAGCGGTTGTTACTCCGATGGCTCGTCCCCATACGTTATTATCATGTCGGCAGCGCGTCTCCCTGTTTACACACTAAGATGAGCTGCCGACAACTATAATGTTTCAGTTTTTTAAAACAATACGACCAGCAGATGATCCAGTGATTGCTCGTTCATCTTCTGATCACTGATCTGATTACACAGGGAAATTATCGGCAACGAGTGTTATATGAACTAATTATCTGCCCGATAATCGTCCCGTGTAAAAGGGCCTTTAATCCTAACCCAACCACCGGCTACACCACAACCCCAACCCAAACTCAAATCTTCATCACTACCCTTAATCCTTGCCCCAACACCTACCGTAACTCCCCTACCCCCACCATTAACCCTACTGCTGACCTATCACTTTTACCCTTAGGAATTCCGTCTGTTCCTGTCCTTCCACGTCTTTCAGGACTCCTTCCATCTGACCGAGCTGCTCCACATAATGGGCCAGACTTTTCCTTTCACCCAGAAGGGCAGAAGAGGCATTTATCTCGGCTTTGTCTGCTTCTCGAAATAGTGATGTCTCCATGATGTTCAGATAGGAGCGCATGGTGCTGAGCTGATCCTTCACACTGGACTTGAAGCGGGACACTGTGTCCTATAATATAAAATATATGTCAACACCAGGACAATATAAGAGGAGCAACTGCTGGAGAGGGGGGGGGGCGGGAGATTGCTGGACATGGAGGGGCCGAGATACAACGACCTGAGCAGGTAGATGATGCAATGGTCAGGAGACATGGAGATTATGGGATATATAGGTTGGAGGACAGGACAATGATCAGGAGACATGGAGATTATGGGATATATAGGTCGGAGGACTGGACAATGATCAGGAGACATGGAGATTATGGGATATATAGGTCGGAGGACAGGACAATGATCAGGAGACATGGAGATTATGGGATATATAGGTCGGAGGACAGGACAATGATCAGGAGACATGGAGATTATGGGATATATAGGTCGGAGGACAGGACAATGATCAGGAGACATGGAGATTAAGGGATGGATTGGACGATGATCAGGAGACATGGAGATTATGGGATATATAGGTCGGAGGACAGGACAATGATTAGGAGACATGGAGATTATGGGATATATAGGTCGGAGGACTGGACAATGATCAGGAGACATGGAGATTATGGGATATATAGGTCGGAGGACTGGACAATGGTCAGGAGACATGGAAATTATGGGATATATAGGTCGGAGGACTGGACGATGATCAGGAGACTATGGGATATATAGGTCGGAGGATTGGGCGATGATCAGGAGACATGGAGATTATGGGATGGATTGGACGATGATCAGGAGACATGGAAATTATGGGATATACAGGTCGGAGGACAGGACAATGATCAGGAGACATGGAGATTATGGGATATATAGGTCGGAGGACTGGACAATGATCAGGAGACATGGAGATTATGGGATATATAGGTCGGAGGACTGGACAATGATTAGGAGACATGGAGATTATGGGATATATAGGTCGGAGGACTGGACAATGATCAGGAGACATGGAGATTATGGGATATATAGGTCGGAGGACTGGACAATGGTCAGGAGACATGGAAATTATGGGATATATAGGTCGGAGGACTGGACGATGATCAGGAGACTATGGGATATATAGGTCGGAGGATTGGGCGATGATCAGGAGACATGGAGATTATGGGATGGATTGGACGATGATCAGGAGACATGGAAATTATGGGATATACAGGTCGGAGGACAGGACAATGATCAGGAGACATGGAAATTATGGGATATACAGGTCGGAGGACAGGACAATGATCAGGAGACATGGAGATTAAGGGATGGATTGGACGATGATCAGGAGACATTGAAATTATGGGATATATAGGTCGGAGGATTGGACAATGGTCAGGAGACATGGAGATTATGAGATATATAGGTCGGAGGACAGGACAATGGTCAGGAGACATGGAGATTATGGGATATATAGGTCTGAGGACTGGACAATGGTCAGGAGACATGGAGATTATGAGATATAAAGATCGGAGGACTGGACAATGATCAGGAGACATGGAGATTATGGGATATCTGAGTTGCACATATGAAGATGATGGGATATATACATCTGATGATACAATGATTTGTACATTTCAGGACGACTATCTCCAACACTGACCTTCACTTCAGACACCTGTCTGTCCAGTAGAGCCACGGTCTTCTCCTTCCGTAGTCGGGCTTCCTGCAGGAGGACTTGCTGCTGTGGAAGTTGCCTCTGAGAAAAGATGAAATGTCAATGTCTCCCGGATACCACCACGCAAGATTAGGATATATATATATATATATAGGCTCACATTTACTGAGGGGTATTTAAAGTTGAGGGCAGTTGGGGAGAATTATGCAGAATGTATTTATGGTGGGCGCCTCTTAAGCACACGTAGATTTGCACCATAAATATGCGCCATTTTCCCTTACTCCACGTGAAACTACATCTCTCGGAAAATCACGGCTTTTAAATTTGACGAATGAGGAAAAAAATGCAAAAGTTTGTAAATGTAGCACAAATTAGACATATACAATGTCCTAGCTATGGTTATTTACGAGAATTTCAATTGAAGCAATTCAGAAATCTATTTAGAAGCTTCAGAGCGAATCTCCACGACTGCGTCCCATGACTTTGTTTGGTGTGGTGTATCTCACCTTCAGCTTGGCGTGGGCCTCGGAGGCTGTGATGATATTATGTCCCTTGTGTTTCCCCAGTGAGGCGCACACTCCGCAGATCAGTTCCTTGTCCTGCTCACAGAAGACGCTCAGCGGGTCCAGATGTTCAAGGCAATGACCCTGTGGGACCTGCTTGAAGCTTTGGACCAGATGTTCCAGCTGACGATTGATGTGAAGGGTCTCAGGGTGGGACGGGGCCTGGCAAGTAGGGCAGAGTCTGGAGCCATTTTGGTCCTGGCCCTTAGGTGCCCCAATCAAGCAGCTTTGGCAGAAGGTGTGTCCACATTCTGGTGTAATGGGGGATCGGAAGAGCTCAAGACATAGCTGACAGGTGAGGTCGTTCTGCATGCCTTGCACTAGCTGGGGGTTCGCCATTCTGCGGGGCGGAGAAGTAAAGAAGCAGCAGTGAGTGATGGGGAACGTTCACTATTTCATACCCTAAAGGGAGAATTCACACACGGCAAATTTGCCTCAGAAATTTCTGCCACTGAAAATCAGTTCCATTCATCTGAACGTGGTGGTTTCTGCAGCAGGTGAAGGGATTTCTACAAATCCCATTTGGATGAAAGGAACTGATTTTCAGAAATTACTGCACCGAATCTGCTGTGTGTGAACATACACTAACTGCTCCAGCCCACCCCTTACCACCAGGACTGTATATTCCAGAACATTGCCGGCTGGAAATGACAAGAATTCAGGGAGGGACCTCTGCGTCTTTAAATAGAATATTAGGAAAGGCCGGAGAGGTAATGTTACACAGGAGGAATGATAATAATATGGAGGGCTGCGCTGTGGTCTACACTATATACACACATCATATTACATGCGTGAAGTTTAGTAACACAATAAAGCCTCATTCACGCAGTCATACTTTAGGGCAGCTGAGAATCCAATCTATTACTCCCTGTTATCAGCCATTGTAGGATGGGGACCTGCTCATTGTAGTGTTCTGTAAAGGGATGAGTGACCGAGTGACGAAACCGCTCCTCCCATGGTCCTTCCAATCCTCCATTTACATTGATATGTGTGACTGACATTCACAGTTGTTTCCTCATATAAGTGACTTACATTGGGTAAAGTGGCTACAAGGTGGAGCTTCACTTGAAGTATGAGAAGATATTTCAGAAATAGAATAAGACGAGGTAAAACTGTGATTGTGAAGGTCACACAGAGGTTAATACCGAGCTTCTTACCTGCAAATAGACTAAGTTGTCACCGGAGACTTGTTCTGTGTAGGAAAGAATAAAGAGGAGGCACAAAATAAAAAATAATATAGATAACGAATGACAAACCATTAAAAGAAAAGCTATACACCACCTAGAAGTAATGGGGGCACCAACTAGAGGAGAAGGACAGGGCCAGAGGTAGAGGAGACATTGAGAGACCAAGGGAGATTTACTGTCACACAGAAGAGACAAACACTGACCTACAAAGAAGAGATGGAGAATGACCACAATAGACCGACAGTCCTCAGAAGACATGAGGGCAGACCAGAAGAGACCGACTATCCTCAGAAGAGACGGACGCTGAGACAACGACACTGACTACAAGAGATGGGCAATGTTCACAAGAGACGACTATCCTCAGAAGAGATGGACAATGAGACAACGACACTGACTACAAGAGATGGCCACTGAGACACCAACACTGACTACAAGAGATGGACAATGACCACAAGAGACCAACTGTCCTCAGAAGAGATGGACACTGAGACACCAACACTGACTACAAGAGATGGCCACTGAGACACCAACACTGACTACAAGAGATGGACAATGACCACAAGAGACCAACTGTCCTTAGAAGAGATGGACACTGAGACACCAACACTGACTAGAAGAGATGGCCACTGAGACACCAACACTGACTACAAGAGATGGCCACTGAGACACCAACACTGACTACAAGAGATGGCCACTGAGACACCAACACTGACTACAAGAGATGGCCACTGAGACACCAACACTGACTACAAGAGATGGACAATGACCACAAGAGACCGACTGTCCTCAGAAGAGATGGACACTGAGACAACGACACTGACTACAAGAGATGAACACTGACGAGAAGTAGATGCTTATCACAAAAGGGTGGACACTGACCACAAGAGAAGAATATGAAGAGATGGACACTGACCACAAGAGAAGACTATGAAGAGATGGACACTGACCACAAGAGAAGACTATGACCAACAGAGATGGGCAATCACCAAGAGAGGAAGGCGCTAGTCAAGAAGGACAAACACCGGCCAGGAGGACACAGACCAGAACATTGAAGATATTTACCAGGAGACGCGGATACAGACCAGGACAGGTGGTAACTGAGTAAGAGGACAGAAACCAGTGGTGTGAGGAGGTGCACTGCCAGTTCTGAATGTCCAGTGAGATATATCCCAGCCCCTCCACCCACAGACGGTTATTTCTGACACAGTTATCTGTCCAGGAACAGCTGAGAGTGACGGAAAGCCAGGAGGCATAAAGGCAGATGTCATATTACATGGCATCGGGACGGGAACGTGTGTGTATAACAAATCTCTCAGCAAAGGAGATTTCACTGTAATTATATATTAAAATCCCATAAAGAAACATTACCCTTTATAGAACGCCACAACTTAGAATGCAGATTATACTAACATGGCCCACATTATATACCAGCATGCTCCATATCACTGTATACAAAAAAAAAAGAACACGAGTGCGGACAGGCCAGTAATTGGTCACAATAAGAAAAATATTTTATTCGGTATACATTAAAAATGCAATGAAATAAAGAGTTCTACAAAAAACAAAACGGGACGTCACTGAGTGGTATATATGTATTCATTAAAGGTTTTACAAGCATGCTATAATTACTCCAAATGGCCAGCGTAACAGAACAGGTTACATAATAAAGCGCCAAAGGGAATAAGTACAATGTTCAAGTTTTTTTTTCCATGTATATATTGTGAGTGTGGCCCTACATGTGGTTTGGCATATACACTGATATATACATGTATACAGTACTCAAATACTAATATACAGTGCTCAAATAAAACCAACATACAGTACTCAAATAATACCAACATACAGTTCTCAAATACGACCAATATACAGGGCTAAAATAATACCCCCATACAGTGCTCAAATAATACCCCCATCAGTGCTTAAAAAAACTGCCTCATATAGTGCTCAAATAATACCAACATACAGTGCTTAAATAATACCCCCATACAGTGCTCAAATAATACCCCCATACAGTGCTCAAATAATACCGCCATACACTGCTCCAATAGTACCAACATAAAGTGCTCAAATAATACCAACACACAAAGCTCAAATAGTACCAACATACAGTGCTCAAATAATACTCCCATACAGTGCTCAAATAGTACCAACATACAGTGCTCAAATACTAATATACAGTGCTCAAATATTACCAACATACAGTGCTCAAATAATACACCCATATAGTGCTGAAATAATACCCCTATACAGTGCTCAATTAATACCAACATACAGTGCTCAAATAATACCCCCATACAGTGCTAAAAAAAACTACCCCATATAGTGCTCAAATAATACCAACATAAGGTGCTCAAATAATACCCCCATACAGTGCTAAAAAAAACTACCCCATATAGTGCTCAAATAATACCAACCTACAGGGCTCAAATAAAACCAACATACACTGCTCCAATAATACCAACATAAAGTGCTCAAATAATACCAACATAAAGTGCTCAAATAATACCCCATACAGTGCTCAAATTGTACCAACATACAGTGCTGAAATAGTACCAACATGTAGTGCTCAGAGTACCAACACACAATGCTCAAATATTACCAACATACAGTGCTAAAATAATAACCCCATATATTGCTGAAATAATATCAATATACAGTGCTCAAATAATACCAACATACAGTGCTCAAATAATACCACCATACACTGCTCACATAATACCACCATACACTGCTCACATAATACCACCATACACTGCTCACATAATACCACCATACGCTGCTCACATAATACCACCATACACTGCTCACATAATACCACCATACACTGCTCATATAATACCACCATACACTGCTCAAATAATACCCTTATAAAGTGCTCAAATAATACCAACATACAGTGCTAAAATAATAACCCCATATATTGCTGAAATAATATCAATATACAGTGCTCAAATAATACCAACATACAGTGCTCAAATAATACCACCATACACTGCTCACATAATACCACCATACACTGCTCACATAATACCACCATACACTGCTCACATAATACCACCATACACTGCTCACATAATACCACCATACGCTGCTCACATAATACCACCATACACTGCTCACATAATACCACCATACACTGCTCATATAATACCACCATACACTGCTCAAATAATACCCTTATAAAGTGCTCAAATAATACCAACATACAGTGCTCAAATAATACCCCCATACAGTGCTCAAATAGTACTAACATACAGTGCTCAAATAATACCCTTATACAGTGCTCAAATAATACCAACATACAGTGCTCAAATAATACCCCCATACAGTGCTCAAATAGTACCAACATACAGTGCTCAAATACTAATATACAGTGCTCAAATATTACCAACATACAGGGTTCAGATAATACACCCATATAGTGCTGAAATAATACCCCTATACAGTGCTCAAATAATACCCCTATACATTGCTCAAATAATACCAACATACAGTGCTCAAATAATACCCCCATACAGTGCTAAAAAAACTGCACCATATAGTGCTCAAATAATACCAACATAAGGTGCTCAAAAAATAACCCCATACAGTGCTCAAAAAACTACCCAATATGGTGCTCAAATAATACCAACCTACAGTGCTCAAATACAAACATACAGTGCTCAAATAATACCAACATACAGTGCTCAAATACCACCAACCTACAGTGCTCAAATAATACCAACCTACAGTGCTCAAATAAAACCAACATACAATGTTTAAATAAAACCAACATACAGAGCTAAAATAATACCAACATAAAGTGCTCAAATAATACCAACATACAGTGCTTAAATACTAATATACAGTGCTCAAATAGTACCAACATACAGTGCTCAAATAATACCAACACATAGTGCTCAAATAATTACCCCATATAGTGCTCAAATAATATCAATATAGAGTGCTCAAATAATACCCCTATACAGTGCTCAAATAATACCAACATACAGTGCTCAAATAATACCAACATACAGTGCTCAAATAATACCCAGAAATAGTGCTCAAATACCAACATACAGTGCTTAAATAATACCAACCTACAGTGCTCAAATAATACCCCCATATAGTGCTCAAATAATACCCCGAAATAGTGCTCAAATACCAACATAAAGTGCTCAAATAAAACCAACATAAAGTGCTCAAATAATACCAAAATAGAGTGCTCAAATAGTACCCCCATATAGTGCTCAAATAATACCCCCATTCAGTGCTCAAATAATACCAACAGTCCGTGCTCAAATAATACCAACATTCCGTGCTGAAATACCAACATACAGTGCTCCAATAATACCAACATACAGTGCTCCAATAATACCAACATACAGTGCTCCAATAATACCACCATACACTGCTCCCATAATACCAACATACACTGCTCCAATAATACCACCATACACTGCTCATATAATACCACCATACACTGCTCACATAATACCACCATACACTGCTCCAATAATACCACCATACACTGCTCACATAACACCACTGTACACTGCTCACATAATACCACCATACACTGCTCCCATAATACCACCATACACTGCTCCAATAATACCACCATACACTGCTCCAATAATACCACCATACACTGCTCCAATAATACCACCATACACTGCTCCAATAATACCACCACACACTGCTCCAATAATACCAACATACACTGCTCCCATAATACCACCATACACTGCTCACATAATACCACCATACACTGCTCACATAATACCACCATACGCTGCTCACATAATACCACCATACACTGCTCATATAATACCACCATACACTGCTCAAATAATACCCTTATAAAGTGCTCAAATAATACCAACATACAGTGCTCAAATAATACCCCCATACAGTGCTCAAATAGTACTAACATACAGTGCTCAAATAATACCCTTATACAGTGCTCAAATAATACCAACATACAGTGCTCAAATAATACCCCCATACAGTGCTCAAATAGTACCAACATACAGTGCTCAAATACTAATATACAGTGCTCAAATATTACCAACATACAGGGTTCAGATAATACACCCATATAGTGCTGAAATAATACCCCTATACAGTGCTCAAATAATACCCCTATACATTGCTCAAATAATACCAACATACAGTGCTCAAATAATACCCCCATACAGTGCTAAAAAAACTGCACCATATAGTGCTCAAATAATACCAACATAAGGTGCTCAAAAAATACCCCCATACAGTGCTCAAAAAACTACCCAATATGGTGCTCAAATAATACCAACCTACAGTGCTCAAATACAAACATACAGTGCTCAAATAATACCAACATACAGTGCTCAAATACCACCAACCTACAGTGCTCAAATAATACCAACCTACAGTGCTCAAATAAAACCAACATACAATGTTTAAATAAAACCAACATACAGAGCT
The DNA here is from genome assembly GCF_050947455.1 of Rhinoderma darwinii. Taxonomy (NCBI): domain Eukaryota; kingdom Metazoa; phylum Chordata; class Amphibia; order Anura; family Rhinodermatidae; genus Rhinoderma; species Rhinoderma darwinii. The sequence continues at coordinate 144,493,259 of NC_134692.1, read as the reverse complement.
AAAATAATACCAACATAAAGTGCTCAAATAATACCAACATACAGTGCTTAAATACTAATATACAGTGCTCAAATAGTACCAACATACAGTGCTCAAATAATACCAACACATAGTGCTCAAATAATTACCCCATATAGTGCTCAAATAATATCAATATAGAGTGCTCAAATAATACCCCTATACAGTGCTCAAATAATACCAACATACAGTGCTCAAATAATACCAACATACAGTGCTCAAATAATACCCATAAATAGTGCTCAAATACCAACATACAGTGCTTAAATAATACCAACCTACGGTGCTCAAATAATACCCCCATATAGTGCTCAAATAATACCCCGAAATAGTGCTCAAATACCAACATAAAGTGCTCAAATAAAACCAACATAAAGTGCTCAAATAATACCAAAATAGAGTGCTCAAATAGTACCCCCATATAGTGCTCAAATAATACCAACAGTCCGTGCTCAAATAATACCAACATTCCGTGCTGAAATACCAACATACAGTGCTCCAATAATACCAACATACAGTGCTCCAATAATACCAACATACAGTGCTCCAATAATACCACCATACACTGCTCCCATAATACCAACATACACTGCTCCAATAATACCACCATACACTGCTCATATAATACCACCATACACTGCTCACATAATACCACCATACACTGCTCCAATAATACCACCATACACTGCTCACATAACACCACCGTACACTGCTCACATAATACCACCATACACTGCTCCCATAATACCACCATACACTGCTCCAATAATACCACCATACACTGCTCCAATAATACCACCATACACTGCTCCAATAATACCACCATACACTGCTCCAATAATACCACCACACACTGCTCCAATAATACCAACATACACTGCTCCCATAATACCACCATACACTGCTCATATACTACCACCATACACTGCTCACATAATACCACCATACACTGCTCTAATAATACCACCATACACTGCTCTAATAATACCGCCGTACACTGCTCTAATAATACCACCATACACTGCTCCAATAATACCACCATACACTGCTCCAATAATACCAACATACACTGCTCCCATAATACCACCATACACTGCTCACATAATACCACCACACACTGCTCACATAATACCACCATACACTGCTCACATAATACCACCATACACTGCTCCAATAATACCAACATACAGTGCTCCAATAATACCAACATACACTGCTCCCATAATACCACCATACACTGCTCCAATAATACCACCATACACTGCTCCAATAATACCACCATACACTGCTCCAATAATACCACCATACACTGCTCCAATAATACCAACATACACTGCTCCAATAATACCACCATACACAGCTCATATAATATCACCATACACAGCTCATATAATACCACCATACACTGCTCCAATAATACCACCATACACTGCCCCAATAATACCACCATACACTGCTCTAATAATACCACCATACACTGCTCCAATAATACCACCATACAATGCTCACATAATACCACCATACACTGCTCCAATAATACCAACATACACTGCTCACATAATACCGCCATACACTGCTCCAATAATACCAACATACAGTGCTCAAATAATACCCCCATATAGTGCTGAAATTATACACCCATACAGTGCCCAAATAATACCCCCATATAGTGCTCAAATTATACCAAAATACAGTGCTCAAATACTAACCGACAGCACCCTAAATTACCAACAAACCGTACAGCGACACAGTAACAGCTCCATACATAAAATAATCTAATAACAGTTCTATGTCAAAATAATACAGTTATAAATTATTATTAAGATTCATGGTGATCACAAGAGTCAGTAATAGGCCATTGGTGGCGCCCCCTACAGCAAGAACAGGTGATGCAGCCTATGTCACAGTGGTGTAATGTAAGTGCTGAGCGGTGTGCTATGAGACAATCTGCTGCTCCCCCTCTCACTCAGAATCCCCCCCCCCCCCCCCGCCTCATAGCACGAGTATCACACATAGGATAAGATAGAGAGGCTGCGGCTACATCCCCCTCTTCCTCCTCCTCTTCATTTTCAGTAAGTTTACTGACTGAGGAGGTTTCTTTACTCAGAGAGGCTGCAGACAGGAAGGCAGCTGGAAAGTGAGGGAGTTAACACTTTCCTGTAATAAGGTAAGTTACAAGTTTTCACATGTACTAATGACTTATGCACGCTTCCCAACTTTTGAATTCGGAAAAGAGGGACATTTTAAGCCACGCCCCCTAACCATGCCCAATATCCCGCATAAACACATCAAATCACGGCCAGATCCTTCTACAAATAACGTGCGCGCATTCTCACTGCGGATCTCTAGACTGTTTGGATATCACAAATATTATATATCAGATTATTTTGTTTTTGTGTTACTTTTCCCATCTTTGGTATAACATTTGCTCATCACGGAAGCTGCAGGACAAACCAAAAGGCTGAGAACAATGAAAGTCAAGAGGGAGACACTGTGGTGGATGAAGTTTCAATTGACAGGTAGCAGAGTTACATGATGGGGATTTTTTTTTTCCAGTTGTGTAACTCTGGTACCGGTTAATGGAAAAATCATCCACATGAGCTCCCTTGTAGATCGCTCCACACACAGCCCCCCTGAAGATATCTCCACACACATACCCCCTGTAGATAGCTCCACACACAGCCCCCCTGTAGATCGCTCCACACACCGCCCCCCTGTAGATCGCTCCACACACAGCCCCCCCTGTACATAGCGCCAGATACAGCCCCTCTAAAGACATCTCTACACACAGCCCCCAATGTAGATCGCTCCACACACAGCCCCCCTGTAGATCGCTCCACGCACAGCCCCCCTGTAGATAGCTCCACACACAGCCCCCCTGTAGATTGCTCCACACACAGCCCCCCTGTAGATCGCTACACACACAGCCCCCCCTGTACATAGCGCCAGATACAGCCCCTCTAAAGATATCTCCACACACAGCCCCCCTGTAGATCGCTCCACACACAGCCCCCCTGTAGATCGCTCCACGCACAGCCCCCCTGTAGAACGCTCCACGCACATCCCCCCTGTAGATAGCTCCACGCACAGCCCCCTGTAGATAGCTCCACGCACAGCCCCCCTGTAGATAGCTCCACGCACAGCCCCCCTGTAGATAGTTCCACGCACAGCCCCCCTGTAGATAGTTCCATGCACAGCCTCCTGTAGATAGCTCCACGCACAGCCCCCCTGTAGATAGCTCCACACGTAGCCCCCAATGTAGATAGCTTCACACACAGCCCCCAGTATAAGCTCCACACACAGCCCCCCTGTAGATAGTTCCACACACAGCCCCCAATGTAGATAGCTCCACACACAGCCCCCCTGTAGATAGCTCCACGCACACCCTCCTGTAAATAGCTCCACGCACAGCCCCCCTGTAGATAGCTCCACGCACAGCCCCCCTGTAGATAGCTCCACGCACAGCCCCCCTGTAGATAGCTCCACGCATAGCCTCCTGTAGATAGCTCCACGCACAGCCCCCCTGTAGATAGCTCCACGCACAGCCCCCTGTAGATAGCTCCACGCACAGCCCCCTGTAGATAGCTCCACGCACAGCCCCCCTGTAGATAGCTCCACATGTAGCCCCCAATGTAGATAGCTTCACACATAGCCCCCCTGTAGATAGCTCCACACACAGCCCCCCTGTAGATAGCTCCACACACAGCCCCTTGTAGATAGCACCACACAGCCCCCTGTAGATAGCACCACACACAGCCCCCCTTTTGTACATAGCGCCACACAACCCCCTACTCCTAGTACATAGTGCCACACAACCCCCCTCCCCCTAGTACATAGTGCCACAGAACCCCCCCTCCCCCTTGTACATAGTGCCACAGAACCACCCCTCGTACATAGTGCCACACAGCCCCCCTGCCCCCTTGTACATAGTGCCACACAAGCCCCATACCCCTTGTACATAGTGCCACACAACCCCCCTCCCCCTTATACATAGTGCCACACAACCCCCCTCCCCCTTATACATAGTGCCACACAACCCCCCTCCCCCTTATACATAGTGCCACACAACCCCCACTCCCCCTTATACATAGTGCCACACAACCCCCCTCCCCCTTCTACATAGTGCCACACAACCCCCTTATACTTTGAGCCACAATGCCACCAGAGCGGAGAGCGGTAGAAGTAGCCTACTGCTGCCACTCTCTGCTCTGCTTTGATGTCACTCACTGTCAGAAGAAGGCAGGAGTTTTGCAGCGGCGTTCTCACTGGTGTCGATGCCGGCCCAGGAGTGGACTAGTCCAGTCACCTGACCTGTCATCTGATCGCTGCTGCAGACGTCCGGCATGCAGGGCGCCTGTCAGCAGCGATAAGCTGTTTTGATACAGCTGCAGCGCCCAGCGGGACATTTTGCAGACCGCCCGGGACGGCGGGACAGCGGCGAGAAACCGGGACTGTCCCGCCGGATCCGGGACGGTTGGAAGGTATGCTTATTTAATAAAAATAAAAAAAATAGTAACGACAGGCGCGCTATATCATGACAGAAAACATGTAAATACAGCTCTCTCAATGGGTTGGGGATGATGAAACATGTAAGTTCATGGGAAAGCGATTTATTTTTTTTAAACTTGTTTTATTGAAAAAAAAAACAATTCCATGCACAGATGAATACAATCCCACTTAAAATACAGTGAACGGCCTCATGCACACGTCCATGCCCGTAATCACGGCCCGTGATTGTGGGCACGGCTGGCCGCATTTTCGTGTCGTACTCCCATACAAAGTATCAGAGCACGGCCCATAAAAAAACTAAAAGTAGGACATTCTCCATAATTCCCGGTACTGTTCTACGGCTCGGACACCTATCCGTAGCGATACAGAAAAGTGTCCGCAGCCAATAGAACAGGGCTGGTCCGTTATTGCGGACCGTACTGTGGTCTGCAATTACGGAGTTTTTTTTACGGTCGTGTGCATGGGGCCCGATTGTCGTAGGAAGTCCAAGTAAACAATTCAGAGTCAGACTCGACTGAGGAAGAGGAGTTGAAAACATATATCCGACCTTGGAGGTCAATCCAAGCAATACCTGAAGGTCACGTAATATGATGTATGTAGGTGTGTAGAATGTATTGCATCTGCACAGTATCTCGTGCCAACATAACATTTCTAAGATCAATGAAACTTTGTGCAGAGAACAGGGTGTCTGGTGAGTCGCAGCAGGAACCCCAAACCTTAGAGAACTTCCCCTCGCATCCCCTATTCTTATATACTATTGGCATATGACAAAGTAGAATTCACCAACGCTCTCCATTGTGAAACTGTAATGGCTTTATGGGTCAGAAAAAAGACCTCCCTCAGAAATACCCTATTATGACAAGATCAATGATATTCTGTAAGAATACCAAAGAGGCACAGCAAGGGAGTGCTAGGTAACGGTTGCTGAAAAATATTAGAAACTATTGCTATTACTTCTTCCCAATATGAAGAAATCCGTGGACATATCCATATCATGTGCCATCTACGACATTCTGTAGTCGGGCAGTAAAGCGATTATTAATCTTGCTGTGTGGTTGACACTTCTGTATCAAACAATAAATACATTGTAGCTGATAATATGAACTCTAAGGACTTATTCAAACGAGTGAGTGTAAAATGGGACGTGAAAAACTTCAGTTTTTCATGTCCGAGTCGCACCCGTGTGGGACACGTTTTCACAGATCCTTTGTTACCTTGAGTCTATTGAGGAATCTGCGAAAACTGACAAAAATAGGACATGTCCTATTTTTTCACGGGCTCTTCACATGGTCCGTTAAAACGACCGCCACACGGACTATTAACTCGTTGGTCTGAATAAGCCCTTACTGATACATTGTATCTTATGAGTAGCGCATCGCTTCCGACTGTCCACGTTACATCCCTCTTTATCACATCTCTAACGTTCTTCCATAGCCGTCCACTCTCCTTCCACATGCACTGAATATAAAATAATCTCCTGACATTTTACACCCCCGTACTTTGTTACGTCCTTGTATACATATTAATCTTTATGCCAATGTCTAATGGGAGTCCACAGTCCTGCTTGACTGTCCGAAAATAACAGTAGTCCAAAACATCCGAAACAGTGACGGTGCTTTCACATGCGCCATTTTGATGCCGTTTTTAAGCCTCCACAGACGATGGTCCTATCTACGCCAGGGCCACTCTAAATGGCAGAGAACACACAGCGATGTTGTTCTACCCAGTATACTTCTCACTGGTTCTCCGTAGACACGACAGCGGAGATCTGCCCCAGACACAGACCTCTCCACTCAGTTCTCATACTTCTCCTGACTCCTTTAGGTCTTGTTCACACAGTGCAGATTTGTTACAGATTTTGCATGAATTTGTTAAGCCATTGAAATTGGACCAAGAAGAGGAGACACTTAGAGAGGACCTGTCACTAGGTCATACAAGTTGAACTGGTTACTGATTTGAATTGTGCTCTCCCCGATTCCAGCGCTGTTTTTTTCTTTTTCCTGGACCCCCCCCCCCCCCATTCCAGAGATATGGCTCTCTATTGTGTTGGCCCCATCTGTACTAATTTGCAGTAGTTAACCAACAGGGCTTGAATTTCCCTCAAGCTGCCTTGTGCTGATTGGTCAGCATCAGAGGCAGGGAATCTAGCTCCGCCCTGTTGGCTAACTACAGCAAATAAGAATATAGGGAGCCAGCACAACAGGGAGCCATATCTCTGGAACAGGGGGGTCTAGGAAAAAAAGAAAGACAGCGCTGGACTCAGGGCGACAGCGCTATTCAGGTCAGATCAACTTATATGATCTAGTGACAGGTTCCCTTTAAGGCCATTCTTCATATTTCTTCTGTTTAGATTCCGTTCCTGTTTTTCGGTTAAAAATTACATAAAAACGCTTCTTTGTCGGCTGATCGGATCTTTTATGCGGCCAGAATAACGATCGCTGGTCAGCAGCACATCTCCACATGTAAACAGAGGATGTAAGTGTATGGGGACGAGCGATTGTATTAACCCCCTCATACTTTCCGATCATTGCTCCATTTGAATAGAGCAAATAAGCGCCGATTAACCTGCTGTATTGTCGATCAGCGCTCGCTTACCAGGCAGAAAATCTATACGTGTAAATATTAAGACACAGCAGCCATTATCTCCCCTGCAGGACGCACGGAGATATGCACGATAATTTTTTTTTACTTGGATTGAACTATTTCCAGGAACTGCACTTTGAGTTCTTATGAAGACTTGGGGGAGGGGCAGTCTGTAGAATCGCTTTCTGCTCTTCGTACATTACATTGTACCTGCTTTATATTAACCCCTACAGATCGCCCTCCCGGCTGTGACAGAAGTGTCCAAAGAATCCAACCATTCTTAGGAGGGAAAAAGATCTTCAAAGGCCCCGTGCACACGTCCGTGCAGTATTTACGGTCAGTAAATACTGCACGGACGGGCCGCGGAGTGTCATCTGCATTTATGGACCATGCCGGCAGTAATAAGTATAGGAGCACGGTCCGTAAATGCGAAAAGTAGGACATTTCCTATTTTTTACGCCTCATTTCTACGGCTCAGACTCGTACCCGTAATTATACAGGAAGGTGGCCGATATAAATGAATGTGTCAGTATTTTATATCCGTAATTTCAGATCAAAACTGTGGTGTGCATGAGGCTGAGGGGAGGAAGCAAGAGGGAAAAAAGAACAGGAAATAGAACAAAAAAAATTCTCTCTTTCAGTTTCCAGTGTGACTGCTGCATTATTATCTGCTCTCTGCCGCAGAGGACATTACCTCTAGTCACCACCCTAGATGGGGAAGACGGTGCGCGATGTCCTGGTCCGGACTCTGGAGGACTTAGAAAAAAAATCACTTAAGAAGTTTAAGAACAAGTTAAATGACTGGGAGATCAAAGAGGGATATAGTAGTATCCCCAGAGGTAAGCTGGAGGACGCAGACACGGAGGACGTTGCTGATCTCATCATGAATTACTACACGGATTCCTATGGGATTAAGGTGACCCTGGAGGTTCTGGAAGCCGTAGATGAGAAACAAAAGGCTGATAAACTCAGGAACGACTTAAAGACAGGTAAGAACCCGAGAATCCTGCAAGAATAGCACCAGCTGTACACATAACAGGACGTACAGGAAATAACAGCCTCAGATGTAGCAGAGCTGAATTTGGCATTTAACTCTTTGGGGCTGCATAACTTTTAAAGTGCAGATAATGTAGTGGATGTAACCTGCAGTCCTATGTAACACCACAGATAACACAGTGATAACTCTCTGGGTACAGATAATGTAGTAGTGTTACCTGCAGTCCTATGTAACACCACAGATAACACAGTGATAACTCTCTGAGTACAGATAATGTAGTAGTGTTACCTGCAGTCCTATGTAACACCACAGATAACACAGTGATAACTCTCTGAGTACAGATAATATAGTAGATGTTACCTGCAGTCCTATGTAACACCACGGATAACACAGTGATAACTCTCTGAGTACAGATAATGTAGTAGATGTTACCTGCAGTCCTATGTTACACTACAGATAACACAGTGATAACTCCCTGAGTACAGATAATGTAGTCCTGTTACCTGCAGTCCTATGTAACACCACAGATAACACAGTGATAACTCTCCGAGTACAGATAATGTAGTAGATGTTACCTGCAGTCCTATGTAACACCACAGATAACACAGTGATAACTCTCTGAGTACAGATAATGTAGTAGTGTTACCTGCAGTCCTATGTAACACCACAGATAACACAGTGATAACTCTCTGAGTACAGATAATGTAGTAGATGTTACCTGCAGTCCTATGTAACACCATACCTCCCAACTTTCAACTATCACAAAGAGGGACAATCCCATACACACCCGGTTCAGCCCACACAGTATCAACACAGATGCCCAAATGCAGTATAATGCCCAAACAAATTCCCTCATACAGTATAATGCCCCATAGATGCCCCCATGCAGCATAATGCCTTGATAGCTGCCCATACAGTATAATACCCACAGATGCCCCCATACAGTATAATGCCACATAGCTGCCCCATACAGCTTAATGCCCCCCTAACTGCCCCTACTGCCAGCGCCCACATATAAAGTGCCAGTGCCCTTGTGTATAGTGCCACAGTGCCCCTATATAGTGCCAAAGTGTCCAAGTTGATAGTGCCACAACCCCCTTGAAGATAGCGCTACCCCCCCCCCTGTAGATAGAGCCATTGGGACTCACTCTAGGAGCGGAATCCCCAGCCAGAGCATAGGCCGGGGATTCCGCTAATAGAGGGAAGCCCTGACGTCACTGTCCATATATGGACAGTGACGTCAGTGGCTACTCCTTGAGCGGAATTCCTGTTGCCGACTCTAGCCGGGGATTCCGCTCCAGAAGGAGCCCCTGATGTCAATGTCATATATGGATAGTGACCTCAGGGGTTTCCTTTAGGAGCGGAATCTCTAAAGGAAACGGTGTATAGTACTGGTGACGTGTGTACACTACTGGTGATGGTGTGTATAGTACTGGTGATGGTGTGTACCACTTCATTAGCTTCCTTCATGGCAGTCTGAAATGACCGTGTCTGCACTGACCTTAATCCTTGTTTTATGTATTTTTTAGTGGGTGGCCGTGCATTCCAGGAGCCAACCAAGAAAGAAGATCAAGGAGCAACATCAAGAGGTGAGCAGCAGTTTGGAGACTCCTTATAATATGTCCTGATGTCTCAGTAAAACACAATAGAGATATAAAGGCAGAAAGCAAACAAAACCAGGTAAAAAATATAACATTAGAGCGCAGTGGTAGAGCTATAAGGGGGGCAGAGGTTGCCATTTTGCCTGGGCCCTAGTGACACAGAACAGGACTGCGGTTTTATAAATGATACATGACAGCTACATGCCTCCCAACATTTAAATCCCCATTTCCAGGATATTTTTAGGTCCCACCTCTGATCCAACCAGCAACGCCCCCAAAACCTCCTAGAAACACCATCTTGGGGCATATTTGCATAAGACATGTCCCTTTTAAGTCAATTTTTTGGGACAATGTGACAAATAATGGGACAGTGGGGAGGTATGCAGTTGGTGGGCTCTAGTACAGGTCTTGTATGGTGGTCCGGGAACTGCGCCTCAGGTGGCGTCTGAGAAAGGCGCCAACCTCACAAAAATTCAAAAAAAATGTTTAGTGAAATGTTTCATGAAAAGAACATAAGACAACAAAATCATCTCCATGAAACATTCGGTCTATTGAAGTCAATGAAAAATGCTACAAAATGGTCTGAGCTCGATCATGCCCTAAAAACTGCAGCGATTAATGAAGCCGTGTGTGAATGGGAATTCATAAAGACACATTCACTTACTAGTAATAACTGGCTGCTGCTTAAAAGAAAAGACACCAAAAAACATATGAACACGGCTTCAGGGGGAGGTGAGGGAAAGGTCTGAATATAGCGGAAGTAAATTAGTCAATATGGCCATATTAATGTAGAGACCGGTGTGACCCGTCCCCCCATACCAAAATGATGGTCGTGTGCATGGGGCCTTAATCTTTATAATCGTGCCTGACATATAGGCACAGATACAACTCAGGCAGCTGCTATGGGGCTAATAGAAGAGGGGGCCCTAAAACATTCCTAGGTCGCTGGCGAGAACATGATCATGCTCACCCTTAGCACCGCCTTCGTTTAGGCCTCATTCAAACGGCAGGGTTTCCCGGCCGGGTGCCGGCCGTTCATAAATCGGCCGGCACCCGGCTGCATTAGGAATAATAGACCCCTAATGGGGCTATTCACACGACCGATTTTTTGACGGCCGGAAAAACCGGCCGTCAAAAAATAGGACATGCTCTATCTTCGCCCGGGTACCCGGCCGCCCGGCTCCCATAGAAGTCTATGGGGCCGGGTAATATACGGCCATCACCGGGATGTGTCCCGAGTGATGGCCGGCTTTTCTGGAGCCTGCGCTCTATCTCCTCCTCCTCACAGCGCAGAGTGCATGTGAGGAGGAGGAGTTTATGCCATTCTGACGAATGGCATCGCTGTACACGGTGTGGCAGGGCCGGGGTGTACAGCAGGTGGAAGGGAGCGCTGCGCTGGCTCCCTTCCCCTGCTTGAAAAGCACCCTGGCCCGGCGACACCTTCGATGGCGCCGCTAGCAGCTGCTACTACTACTGTAGCGACGCCACTATGGCAGAGTAGGGAGGTATCTCCCCGCTCTGCTATGTGCTAGCCGCACTTTAGCTCCTTGAAGGAGCGGAATCCCCGTGTTTTCGGGGATTCCGCTCCTGGACAGAGCGCTTGATGTCTCTGTCCATATCTGGGCAGTGACATCAGGGGAAACTCCTGAAGCGGAATCCCCGAACACATGGGGATTCCCCTTCAGGACTTGCCGCTGATGTCACTGTCCGGATCTGCCCGGCACGGATGCAAAACTTTATGCAAACCGGCCGGGCAGAATGGCCGATTTTACCGGTCGGCACTCGGGCTCGGGAACGACCCGTTCGTGTGAATCCCGCCTTACACCTCTGGTCCCCCTCTCTTTGGAAATCACACATTAACAAACAAGGGGGATGAACAAGCCAGAGGGTCATTCTGGTTTTCTTTCCAACAAAAGATGGGATGAGCGTCAGACGAGCTCTTGTTCTTTCACACTATGGAAGAGGTGCGGTGACTTATTGTGGGGCCCTCTCTATTCTATGAAAGCCTCAGAATCGATGATGGAACAGGAAAAGCTGGTGTACACCAGGCCTAAAATAAATATTTTTATATCACACATTAGGACGCGTATTAATCGGAGAAAGTCCATCAGAAAGTCCAGCACTAGAAACGTGTATTACTAAGGCCGCAGCTACACAAAGATGATTGTCGCCAGACTTGAGCACAACTTTGCAGAAAAACCACGATTGCTGAATGCACATTTTACATTATAAAAAATCTGTCTCATGGAGTAAAATATGTTGTAATTACAGATGAGAAGCATTTCGCGGATCGACATCGCGCTGAACTGATATCACGGGTGTCTCTGGTGGACCCGATCCTAGATGATCTCTATAACCTGCTGACACCTGAAGCATATGAGAGAGTGCGCAGCATGGGGACCTCCCAGGAGAAGATGCGGGAGCTCTTTCGTCATATTAATTCTTGGGGAAATAAAGACAAGGATCTGTTCCTGCAATCTCTGAGAAAATATAACGGGCCGCTTTTAAAGGATCTACAAGAGAGATAAATCCTTATAGAAACTGCCGGGATTCTGGTTCGAGAGTTAGCTCCTGGGATCAGTGTCTTGTAGCTGCAGTTATATGGAATGGGTTATATCATACAGCGCCTCAGAAAATATGGTTCCTTACCAGTACACAACAGATTCCTGGTCCTGGAGGACTGTAAATTGTATGTTTATAAGAAAATAAAGTCTACGGCAACAAATAGTCTGAAGCTCCGCACAGGCTTCTTTTAGTAAGACTTTTTTTTACTTTTTAAAGAGGCTCTGTCACCAGATTATCAAACCCCTATCTCCTATTGCATGTGATCGGCGCTGCAATGTAGAGAACAGTAAAGTTGTTTTTTTTATTAAAAACAAACATTTTTGCCCAAGTTATGAGCAATTTTATATTTATGCAAATGAGCTTTTCAATGGACAACTGGGCGTGTTTTCTCGTTTTACCTACTGGGCGTGTATTGTGTTTTTACCTACTGGGCGTGTATTGTGTTTTTACCTACTGGGCGTGTATTGTGTTTTTACCTACTGGGCGTGTATTGTGTTTTTACCTACTGGGCGTGTATTGTGTTTTTACCTACTGGGCGTGTATTGTGTTTTTACCAACTGGGTGTGTTTACTGGTTTTACCAACCGGGCGTTGTGAATAGAAGTGTATGACACTGACAAATCATTTTTTCCAACCCCAGGGCATCCTTTCCATGAACTGGAGCCCAGAACTGAATATTCTAGATGAGGCCGCACTAATGCTTTGTAAAGTGGTAATATTATGTCCCTGTCCCGCGAGTCCATGCCTCTTAATACATGACAATACATATCTTGCTGGCCTTAGAAGCAGCTGATTGACACTGTTATTTAGTCTATGATCTACAAGTACTCCCAGATCATTCTCAAAAATGTACTCCACCAGAGTAGCGCCCCCTAGAACATATGATGTATGCCGATTGTTGGTACCCAGATGCAGAACTTTACATTTATCCACATTTGCCAAGTGGACGCCCAAACACTGTGTCCAAATCGGTTTGTAATTTATTAACATCTTCCATAGACTGAACATTACTACATAGCTTGGTGTCATCTGTAAAAATAGAAATAGTGCTATTAATCCCATCCTCTATATCATTAATAAATAAGTTAAATAATAGTGGTCCCAGCACTGAACCCCGGGGTCACTACTTATAACCGGGGACCATTCATAGTAGCTATCATTGACCACAACTCTCTGGATACGTCCTTGAGCCAATTCTCAATCCAATTACAAACTCTACTTTCTAAACCTATAGTCCTTAATTTACCCATTAGACGTCTATGAGGGACACTGTCAAATACCTTTGCAAAGTCCAGAAACACTATATCCACAGCGGCCCCTGTGTCTAGGCTTCTGCTCACCCCTCATATAAACAGTATATCCACAGCTGCCCCTCTGTCTAGGCTTCTGTTCACCCCTCATATAAACATTATATCCACAGCTGCCCCTCTGTCTAGGCTTCTGCTCACCTCTCATATAAAGACTATATCCACAGCGGCCCCTCTGTCTAGGCTTCTGCTCACCTCTTCATATAAACACTATATCCACAGCGTCCCGTGTCTAGGCTTCTACTCACCTCTTCATATAAACACTATATCCACAGCGGCCCCTCTGTCTAGGCTTCTGCTCACCTCTTCATATAAACACTATCCACAGCGGCCCCTCTGTCTAGGCTTCTACTCACCTCTTCATGAAAACAAAATCAGGTTGGTTTGACAACTTCTGTCCTTAGTAAAACCATGCTAGCTGTAACTTGTAATACTATTTTTTGTCACATAATCCTGTATATAGTCCCCCAAACATTTTTCCAACGGGTCGATAATTACCCTGGGAAGACCTAGAGCCCTTTTTGAAAATAGGCACCACATTTGCCCTGCTCCAGTCCCTTGGCACTATACCAGTCACTAGAGAATCTCTGAATATCATTTATCATTTATTTAGAGTTTGGAGACTCCTTATAATATGTCCTGATGTCTCAGTAAAACACAATAGAGATATAAAGGCAGAAAGCAAACAAAACCAGGTAAAAAATATAACATTAGAGCGCAGTGGTAGAGCTATAAGGGGGGCAGAGGTTGCCATTTTGCCTGGGCCCTAGTGACACAGAACAGGACTGCGGTTTTATAAATGATACATGACAGCTACATGCCTCCCAACATTTAAATCCCCATTTCCAGGATATTTTTAGGTCCCACCTCTGATCCAACCAGCAACGCCCCCAAAACCTCCTAGAAACACCATCTTGGGGCATATTTGCATAAGACATGTCCCTTTTAAGTCAATTTTTTGGGACAATGTGACAAATAATGGGACAGTGGGGAGGTATGCAGTTGGTGGGCTCTAGTACAGGTCTTGTATGGTGGTCCGGGAACTGCGCCTCAGGTGGCGTCTGAGAAAGGCGCCAACCTCACAAAAATTCAAAAAAAATGTTTAGTGAAATGTTTCATGAAAAGAACATAAGACAACAAAATCATCTCCATGAAACATTCGGTCTATTGAAGTCAATGAAAAATGCTACAAAATGGTCTGAGCTCGATCATGCCCTAAAAACTGCAGCGATTAATGAAGCCGTGTGTGAATGGGAATTCATAAAGACACATTCACTTACTAGTAATAACTGGCTGCTGCTTAAAAGAAAAGACACCAAAAAACATATGAACACGGCTTCAGGGGGAGGTGAGGGAAAGGTCTGAATATAGCGGAAGTAAATTAGTCAATATGGCCATATTAATGTAGAGACCGGTGTGACCCGTCCCCCCATACCAAAATGATGGTCGTGTGCATGGGGCCTTAATCTTTATAATCGTGCCTGACATATAGGCACAGATACAACTCAGGCAGCTGCTATGGGGCTAATAGAAGAGGGGGCCCTAAAACATTCCTAGGTCGCTGGCGAGAACATGATCATGCTCACCCTTAGCACCGCCTTCGTTTAGGCCTCATTCAAACGGCAGGGTTTCCCGGCCGGGTGCCGGCCGTTCATAAATCGGCCGGCACCCGGCTGCATTAGGAATAATAGACCCCTAATGGGGCTATTCACACGACCGATTTTTTGACGGCCGGAAAAACCGGCCGTCAAAAAATAGGACATGCTCTATCTTCGCCCGGGTACCCGGCCGCCCGGCTCCCATAGAAGTCTATGGGGCCGGGTAATATACGGCCATCACCGGGATGTGTCCCGAGTGATGGCCGGCTTTTCTGGAGCCTGCGCTCTATCTCCTCCTCCTCACAGCGCAGAGTGCATGTGAGGAGGAGGAGTTTATGCCATTCTGACGAATGGCATCGCTGTACACGGTGTGGCAGGGCCGGGGTGTACAGCAGGTGGAAGGGAGCGCTGCGCTGGCTCCCTTCCCCTGCTTGAAAAGCACCCTGGCCCGGCGACACCTTCGATGGCGCCGCTAGCAGCTGCTACTACTACTGTAGCGACGCCACTATGGCAGAGTAGGGAGGTATCTCCCCGCTCTGCTATGTGCTAGCCGCACTTTAGCTCCTTGAAGGAGCGGAATCCCCGTGTTTTCGGGGATTCCGCTCCTGGACAGAGCGCTTGATGTCTCTGTCCATATCTGGGCAGTGACATCAGGGGAAACTCCTGAAGCGGAATCCCCGAACACATGGGGATTCCCCTTCAGGACTTGCCGCTGATGTCACTGTCCGGATCTGCCCGGCACGGATGCAAAACTTTATGCAAACCGGCCGGGCAGAATGGCCGATTTTACCGGTCGGCACTCGGGCTCGGGAACGACCCGTTCGTGTGAATCCCGCCTTACACCTCTGGTCCCCCTCTCTTTGGAAATCACACATTAACAAACAAGGGGGATGAACAAGCCAGAGGGTCATTCTGGTTTTCTTTCCAACAAAAGATGGGATGAGCGTCAGACGAGCTCTTGTTCTTTCACACTATGGAAGAGGTGCGGTGACTTATTGTGGGGCCCTCTCTATTCTATGAAAGCCTCAGAATCGATGATGGAACAGGAAAAGCTGGTGTACACCAGGCCTAAAATAAATATTTTTATATCACACATTAGGACGCGTATTAATCGGAGAAAGTCCATCAGAAAGTCCAGCACTAGAAACGTGTATTACTAAGGCCGCAGCTACACAAAGATGATTGTCGCCAGACTTGAGCACAACTTTGCAGAAAAACCACGATTGCTGAATGCACATTTTACATTATAAAAAATCTGTCTCATGGAGTAAAATATGTTGTAATTACAGATGAGAAGCATTTCGCGGATCGACATCGCGCTGAACTGATATCACGGGTGTCTCTGGTGGACCCGATCCTAGATGATCTCTATAACCTGCTGACACCTGAAGCATATGAGAGAGTGCGCAGCATGGGGACCTCCCAGGAGAAGATGCGGGAGCTCTTTCGTCATATTAATTCTTGGGGAAATAAAGACAAGGATCTGTTCCTGCAATCTCTGAGAAAATATAACGGGCCGCTTTTAAAGGATCTACAAGAGAGATAAATCCTTATAGAAACTGCCGGGATTCTGGTTCGAGAGTTAGCTCCTGGGATCAGTGTCTTGTAGCTGCAGTTATATGGAATGGGTTATATCATACAGCGCCTCAGAAAATATGGTTCCTTACCAGTACACAACAGATTCCTGGTCCTGGAGGACTGTAAATTGTATGTTTATAAGAAAATAAAGTCTACGGCAACAAATAGTCTGAAGCTCCGCACAGGCTTCTTTTAGTAAGACTTTTTTTTACTTTTTAAAGAGGCTCTGTCACCAGATTATCAAACCCCTATCTCCTATTGCATGTGATCGGCGCTGCAATGTAGAGAACAGTAAAGTTGTTTTTTTTATTAAAAACAAACATTTTTGCCCAAGTTATGAGCAATTTTATATTTATGCAAATGAGCTTTTCAATGGACAACTGGGCGTGTTTTCTCGTTTTACCTACTGGGCGTGTATTGTGTTTTTACCTACTGGGCGTGTATTGTGTTTTTACCTACTGGGCGTGTATTGTGTTTTTACCTACTGGGCGTGTATTGTGTTTTTACCTACTGGGCGTGTATTGTGTTTTTACCTACTGGGCGTGTATTGTGTTTTTACCAACTGGGTGTGTTTACTGGTTTTACCAACCGGGCGTTGTGAATAGAAGTGTATGACACTGACAAATCATTTTTTCCAACCCCAGGGCATCCTTTCCATGAACTGGAGCCCAGAACTGAATATTCTAGATGAGGCCGCACTAATGCTTTGTAAAGTGGTAATATTATGTCCCTGTCCCGCGAGTCCATGCCTCTTAATACATGACAATACATATCTTGCTGGCCTTAGAAGCAGCTGATTGACACTGTTATTTAGTCTATGATCTACAAGTACTCCCAGATCATTCTCAAAAATGTACTCCACCAGAGTAGCGCCCCCTAGAACATATGATGTATGCCGATTGTTGGTACCCAGATGCAGAACTTTACATTTATCCACATTTGCCAAGTGGACGCCCAAACACTGTGTCCAAATCGGTTTGTAATTTATTAACATCTTCCATAGACTGAACATTACTACATAGCTTGGTGTCATCTGTAAAAATAGAAATAGTGCTATTAATCCCATCCTCTATATCATTAATAAATAAGTTAAATAATAGTGGTCCCAGCACTGAACCCCGGGGTCACTACTTATAACCGGGGACCATTCATAGTAGCTATCATTGACCACAACTCTCTGGATACGTCCTTGAGCCAATTCTCAATCCAATTACAAACTCTACTTTCTAAACCTATAGTCCTTAATTTACCCATTAGACGTCTATGAGGGACACTGTCAAATACCTTTGCAAAGTCCAGAAACACTATATCCACAGCGGCCCCTGTGTCTAGGCTTCTGCTCACCCCTCATATAAACAGTATATCCACAGCTGCCCCTCTGTCTAGGCTTCTGTTCACCCCTCATATAAACATTATATCCACAGCTGCCCCTCTGTCTAGGCTTCTGCTCACCTCTCATATAAAGACTATATCCACAGCGGCCCCTCTGTCTAGGCTTCTGCTCACCTCTTCATATAAACACTATATCCACAGCGTCCCGTGTCTAGGCTTCTACTCACCTCTTCATATAAACACTATATCCACAGCGGCCCCTCTGTCTAGGCTTCTGCTCACCTCTTCATATAAACACTATCCACAGCGGCCCCTCTGTCTAGGCTTCTACTCACCTCTTCATGAAAACAAAATCAGGTTGGTTTGACAACTTCTGTCCTTAGTAAAACCATGCTAGCTGTAACTTGTAATACTATTTTTTGTCACATAATCCTGTATATAGTCCCCCAAACATTTTTCCAACGGGTCGATAATTACCCTGGGAAGACCTAGAGCCCTTTTTGAAAATAGGCACCACATTTGCCCTGCTCCAGTCCCTTGGCACTATACCAGTCACTAGAGAATCTCTGAATATCATTTAGAGGGGGACATAAATAACTGAATTAAGTTCTTTAAAAACTCATCTGGTCCCAGGGCCTTGTGCACATTTATTTTACTTAGACCATATGTACATTCAGCCAATTCAGTATATTGATGCATTAACAGCCATGGCACTGGCTACATCAGCTGCTCTTTCTTCTGTTGTATATACAGAGCAAAATAACCCATTTAGTAACTCTGCCTTCTCTTGATCCCCAGTGACCAACTCCCCATTAGCACTATTTAGGGCTCCTACATGTTCAGACCTTGGCTTTTTGCATTTACATACTTGAAGAATTTTTGGGGATTTGTTTTACTATCCTTGGTCATCTGCCTTTCATTTTGTTAATTGTAATTATTTTTTTACAATTTTATTAAGGTCTATATCAATTTACAAAGGCTACAGCTGTACCCTCAGATTTGTATTTTTCAAATGCCCTTTTTTAGTCATATATTTCCCTTTTTACAGAAGGTGTAAGCCATGTGGGGGTTAAATTGTAGTCGTTTATACTTGTTACCTATAGGAATAAATTTGGCACTATAATTATTTAAAGTAGATTTTAAGATCTCCGATTTATCATTTGTACAATTATTTTACATTAGTTCTTCCCAGTCTATGTCCTGAATTGCAGCCCTCATTCTGGGGAAATTGGTCTTCTTAAAATGCAGTGTTTTTGCCCTCCCAATATTGTGGTTACTGTTACTAAGGTTTTCACAAACATAGACATTGCCAACAAGCTATATATTGATTGAAATGACCAGATCCAACAGAGGGTCACCTGTAGTCGGTTCTTCCACAAACTGGGCCAAAAAATTTTCATGCAACAGGTTGAGGAAATTTCTCCCCATCGCAGTTACAGCTGAACCATGACACCAATTAATGTCTAAGTAATTAAAATCTCCCATTATCACTACAGTACCGGCCTGTACTGCCCGCTCCATTTGTTTATATAGCGGACCTTCCATCTCCTCATTTATATTAGGGGGGTCTATAAATTTCAACAAAAATATTTTTTTCCAGTATTTACCTTCCTTTGTAATTCCATCTACAAGGTTTCAACCTCCTCACAATCTTCACTCACTATTACCTCTCACACTAACCTTCACATCACTTCTGACATACACCACCCCCTTCACATCACTTCTGACATACACCACTGCCTTCATATCACTTCTCACATACACCACCTTCATATCACTTCTCACATAGACACCACCTTCATATCACTTCTCACTTACAGACATACATCACCACCTTCATATCACTTCTCACATAGACATACACCACCTCCATATCACTTCTCACATAGACACCACCTTCATATCACTTCTCACTTACAGACATACACCACCACCTTCATATCACTTCTCACATAGACATACATCACCTCCATATCACTTCTCACATAGACACCACCTTCATATCACTTCTCACATACAGACATACATCACCTTCATATCACTTCTCACATAGACATACACCACGGTTGACATTTTGTAGTCACTTTTATCTTCAATGTTGTTATGTAACAAAAGGATCTCCTTATCCTGTTGCCTAATCCTCTCCCCACACCAATATAGTCTGATCCCACATGGGCCAATTATTGGGCAAATGAGCTTTTATGTGAATGTTAATAAGTTGAAGGGGTATTCCAGCCAGAAGACTGTGAATGGAGCGGTAGGGTGCATAGACGACATTCAAACTCATTCTAACTGTGTCTTGCGGGTGTGGGGAACAGGGTCCCCCTTCTGCTGATTGGTGGCCTTGCTTGTGGTCGGACACCCTCTGATCTAGCATTTATCACTTAGCTGGTGGAATAGTGATAAATGCTTCTGGCTGGAATACCCTTTAAACCACAACCGAATATCCACTTTATTATTTCTATAAAGGGTATTTAGCAGTTGAGGACTTTCAGAAAGTTTCTATCACATAAGGGAAGCAGATTTGAAGGACATCAGAGTGAAAATATGTTGTACTTACAGATGAGGAGCATTTTGTGGATCGCCATCGTACTGCAGTGATAGCACGGGTGGCTCTGATCCTATATGATCTCTATATATCTCTGACAGAAGAACCATATAATAGAGTGCGCAGCGTGGGTGCCTCTCGAGAGAAGACGTTATATTAAATCTTGGGGAAACTAAGACAAGAATCTGTTCTTGCAATCTGTGAGAAAACATAACCCGCCGCTCGTCAGGAAGGGAGAAGCCTTAGGCGACATTCACACGAGCGTATCAGATTCACGCGCGTAAATCTGGTCCGTCGATTACGCTATTGATTCCGTCAAAATGACGGAATCCTTGCACAACGGAGACAAACGGAAACCACTGCCACCAGATTCGTCACCATTGAAATCAATGGTGATGGAAACTTATGGTTTATGTCAGTCAGGGTCCCGTTCTGACGGGAAGCTCTGAGGGAACGTCAGAACGGGACCCTGACGCAGACGTGAACGAAGCCTTGCAAAGGAAATCTGCATCAGGCACAAAATTCGGAAATATGGATGTCAGAGAGGATCTGCTGCCTAGGACCCGCTCTATGAGCCAGAACGGAGACACTCCGGCGGACCCGGCCAGTCTATGCATTATTGCTATCTCTTGGTGGTAACAGCTGAGAAGTCGGACCCTTGGCGCCAGCTTAGTTTTAAAACAACCCATCCGTATATAAAGTGTATAGCCAGGGTGTAGCCACTTCCAGGGGTCACGTGATTATTGCATCGGCCATTGTACGTCTTCTCTAGCTTCATGCTGCAGGTTACCAGACATAATTAATATTTCTGGAATCCCAGACTCTGTATAACGCCGGCTGCAGACGAAGCAATATTTTGTGCAATCGATAACAATATCCATTGGTAGAATTAATGGAACGATCACATGTGAAGATCCACACAAAAAAAAAAAGGACACGAGAATTGATTAGCGGTCATTCGTGAACGATCAAATCCGCATACAAGTGTCAATAGTTCATTAACCACGCGCGTTCCCTCATAACACGTCACCTCCTTTACAGCCGAACTCTGACGTTGAATAATTATTTCCAATCTGGCGATTTAACACACAAAAAAATAAATCTATACTTTACAATTTGCTCGATAAGTCTTCGATTATTTAAAAATAAACTATAGCTATGCAAGCAAATAAAATATATAAGCGTGAGACGGATGCGGCACTTACAGAGCTCAGAAACATAAGAGTAAGCCCTTGGCGACATCCGACCTACTATAACGGAGATGACGTCAATGGGGAAGTATGGAGCGTGCTCACGGGCTGAGCGCGCTCCATACTCGGCGGGTGACGGCTGTGTGATACAGCCGACACCTCACTCCAACAAGTGGAATCAAAGATCACTGTGATTCCACCAGTTTAACACCTTAAATGCTGTGGTCAATCGCGACCGCATTTAAGAGGGCGCCCCCTCATACACGCCAAATCACGTTTTTTTTTTAAAGGTGGTAAAACAAAACATACATTTGGTATCGCATTATGTAGTACAACAAATGGTGCCATGACGAACTACAACTTGTCCCTACGTCGACAAAAAAAACAAAGAGGTAGACGGAAAATGAAAAAACTCAAATTGGAAAAGGGGTTACTTGTTCACACTGAGTATTTTGCCGAGTTTTTTGACGCGGAAACCGCGTCGCAAAACTCTGCAAAAACGGCCCGAAAATGCCTCCCATTGATTTCAATGGGAGGCGTCAGCGTCTTTTTCCCGCGAGCAGTAAGGCTATGTTCACACGGAGTATTTTGGAGGAGGAATATCTGCCTCAAAATTCGGTTTGGAAGTTTGAGGCAGATTTTCCTCTCCCTGCACGCCGATTTTCGCCCACGGCCATAAAACACCGTGAAATACACTTTCTCTGCCTCCCATTGAAGTCAATGGGAGGTCAGAGGCGTAAACGCCCGAAGATAGGGCATGTCGTTTCTTTTTCCCGCGAGGCAGTTTTACTGCTTGCGGGAAAAAGACGCCGACGCCTCCCATTGAAATCAATGGGAGGCGTTTTCGGGCCGTTTTTGCCGAGTTACTCGGCAAAATACTCCGTGTGAACATAGCCTTAAACTGCCTCGCGGGAAAAAGCGACATGCCCTATCTTCGGGCGCTTCCGCCTCTGACCTCCCATTGACTTCAATGGGAGGCAGAGAAATCGTATTTCGCTGTGTTTTATGCCCGCGGCGCTCAACGGCCGCGGGCGAAAATCGGCGTGCAGGGAGAGGAAAATCTGCCTCAAACTTCCAAACGGTATTTTGAGGCAGATATTCCTCTTGCAAAATACTCCGTGTGAACATAGCCGTACTATTCACCACAGCTGAGGTAAATCTGCCGCGTAGGACGTAGTCATGTGACCTTCCCGCCACACAGGCAGAGCTTTGCCGCCCTGTCATCACGTGATCGGCTTGGCGGGCTTTTTGACAGGATCCGTTCTCCTCAGAGACAGCATCGGTGCCGCCATTTTATGAGATGCAGAAACAGTCACGACTGAAGCGGGAGCTGCAGCTCCTCAGCACCGAGCCACCCTCCGGGGTCAGCTGCTGGCAAGAGAACGATAAAATAGACGAGCTGCGGGCTCAGGTCGTGGGCAGCTCGGGTTCTCCCTATGAGGGCGGTGTGTTCAGCCTGGAGATCGCAGTGCCGGAGAGATATCCCTTCGAGCCCCCTCGGGTGCAGTTTCTGACACCCATTTACCACCCGAACATAGACTCCGCTGGCAGGATCTGTCTGGATATCCTAAAACCGCCGCCTAAAGGCGCATGGAGGCCCGCCCTAAACATTTCCTCCGTCCTGACCTCTATACAGCTCCTCATGACCGAACCTAATCCAGAGGACCCACTAATGGCGGACATCGCCCGGGAGTACAAGTACCACAGAGCTGTGTATATTGCCAATGCTCGGAGCTGGACTGAGAAACACGCCAAACCCCGAGATACGGGCGCCGACGGTCTGTCCCAGAAACGGCGCAGCGCAGACCTCCCCGAGCCCGCCAAAAAGCCCCGGCCCGGACCCCCATGACGTCATCTTCACTGTACGCGTGGTGCCGGTGACGTCACGGGACAGCTGCGCTCTTCTCACTCGCCGCCAGGTGGCAGTAAATTATCTGATAATTGTTTAGAATAAAGTATGGACTATATAATATATAGCAATGCATGGAATATATATATATATATAGTGTGGAGTATATAGTGTACGCAGACATGATTGCCTATGGTCAGGATTGCATGGCACTACGTAATAGAAGGGTCACCTATAGAGTAGGTTTATGCTGAAGTTCACACTATATTGCAGAAAATCCTCCGATTTACATACATGCTGCGTTATTCTGCATTGATTTTAATGGGAAAAAATACGCAATTAGGTGCCGTACCACAATCCATAGAATTCCATAAAAACAGTCGTAATAAATATGTCTGGGCCCTCGCGGTCGCTTCCCATGTGATGGCTGATGTCACAACAATATTACCGTAATACCGTAGTCCTGTGGCTATTGCGCGGGGGGTGTTGGGTGCGCTCTTATGAATGTCCTGAGAAGTGACCTTATATAAGAGCATTCCTCCTAGAAATCTCCAGAGAGAGGAGCGTACGCTATGGACACCTTCACGTGTACGGCTTTGTATGGGTTTTGGTTTTTTAGTGACCGTTCAGTGCAATAATAATTTCACGAGTCGTGTAACCTCTTTAATGTCAGTAACCTGCTTTATATAGCATAAGACCCCCCCTCATCCGTATGTAAAGTTTATAGACCCGTCCAGGGGTCACATGATCATCGTCGTCTGCCTCCAGCGTTTGTACTTGTCTTCGGTCAGATCTATGGCCGGGGTCCTCCGTGCTTCCCATGTGATATTGCGGTTATGGCCGGAGTCTTCTTTTTAAAGGTAAAAAATATGAGAATCGCGTACACGTATAATATTATATGATCCTCAGTGGCGATACTTTAGGAATTTACCATACATCCCAACGTTAAAGTATCACAAAGCGGGACAACCAATGCGATGCACGCAGTATCGCAACATTTTTTCTTTTAAGCCACGCCTCTAATCTCATACGCACCCATTTCAGCCCACACCGTATCATGCTCCAATAGTGCCTCCCACACCGTATAATGCCCCATAGCTGCCACCATATGGTATACTGCCCCATAGATGCCCCCATGCAGTATAATGCCCCCATAGCTGCCACCATACGATATACTGCCCCATAGATGCCCCCATTCAGTATAATGCCCATACAGATGCCCCCTTAGCTGCCCCCAGTGCCCTTGTAGATAGTGACACAGTGCCCATGTACATAGCGCCCCAGTGTCACCTGTAAATAGTGCCACAGTGGCCATGTAGATAGTGCCACACCCCAATGAAGATAGCGCCAATCCCCCCTGTAGATAGTGCCATTGGGACTCCCTCTAGGAGCCAAATCCCCAACCAGAGCATAGGCCGAGGATTCCTCTCCTAGAGGGAAGCTGATGTCACTGTCCATATATGGACAATGATATAAGTGGCTTTTCCTTGAGCGGATTCCCCGTTGCCGACTCTGGCCGGGGATTCCGCTCCAGGAGGAGCCACTGACGTCAATGTCCATATATGGACGGTGACCTCAGGGTTTTCCTCTAGGACCAGAAGTCCCGGCCAGATAATGTGCAACGGGGATTCCGCTCAAGGAGTATCCAATAACTCTGAAGCAGGGAACAATCCGCTCCCTGCTTCAGAATTAGTTCAGAGCAGAGGGAGCTCCTCCACTGCGGAGGATTCCTCGGGCACAGTGCTACTTTAAGCACTGCGCTCAGAGAACCCTTGACGGTACTTTCCATGTATGGACAGTGGCTTCTCGAGCGGAATCCCCGTTGCCGACTCTGGCCAGGGATTCCGCTCCAAGAGTAGCCACTAACGTCACCGTCCATATATAGACAGTAACATCAAGGGCTTCCCCGAGCACATCGCTTAAAGTAGCGCTGTGCTCGGGGAGTCCTTGGCGAGCTCTGCTCCTCCGCTATGAACTAATTCTGAAGCAGAGAGCTGATGGTTCCCTGCCTCAGAATTAGGTTGACAGCGAGACGCACCCAGGACGATGGGACACCGCCCGGAATCCGGGACTGTACGGCTGATTCCGGGACGCTTTGGTGGTGTGAATTTACTGCTGCGGCGCCCTAGTGCCAGGGACCGGATCCTGTTAAGTCAAAGTGAGAAACTTTTGTCTAAAATAATTCCCGCTCAAGGCCCTGTTCACATCATGTTAGTGATGTTTGCTGGGAAAAGCTCACGACTTACGTGCTAAGCGCATCCATAGTGATCCATTAACCTGGCGGATGCCTAAAGTGTCGTCCTGGGCACCGTCAGGATCGTATACTGCAAAGAAAAGGTATGGAATAGTGTAGACGATGCTATTCCATACAACAGTATAAAATACCGCATACCACGTAGTATACGTATTTACAATGGAAGCTGTGGATAACACGCGCCACTGTGTGCTTATAGCGGGATACGTTGCAGCTGTCTGTCGAAGGTATATGATGGGAGCTTTTCCTGGCGTATGTGTTAACCGGAGGGCTATAGCGTGATCTGCATACGGCTAGATTCCTGACTGGATCCGATACTGGTTTTGACAAATATAAAGATGCCGCAGTAGTCGCTGTCCTGGATGTAAACATTGAATTGACCCCCGGTGTCTGCATGGAGCTCTATATCCCTTGTTTGCTTTTGCAGTCCCAGCGGATTTGGCTTTTATTTTCCTCGGTTAGAAGCTGCGTTCTTGTCGTCTCCGCTATATAACTTCTGGGTGCCGCAAGACAAAGAGCGAGACACAAACAGCCCACCCGGCAGGAACGTCTTGCCCCCCAAAACACTGAGGAGTGTAGGGAATTGTGATGTCATCGAGGAGGGAGGTCCAGGATAGTCAGGGCCAGTATAATGTCTACAGAAAACAGCAGCTACTAAACACCGCTTAGACCCTGGACGTTCTCCCTACAAATAAACGCACTTATTATACACCTCGTTTTTATGTTTTTCTCATTTTAATCACGGCCGTATTACGGTATTGACGCCACATTATAGTTTACATAAATCTGCTCTTCTGACGTGTCTGTGTTAAGAAATACTCGCATTCCCCTAGAAGTAACATTTCAGGGGCAACTCTTCCTAGAACGCTGCATTGTGCCATTCCTCTGTTATTCCTCCTGGAAATGTATAATTGTCAGTTGTGTGTTACCGTTTACCCTGTTAATAGGATGTGCCACTATGCAGTCTGATACTGGCAGCATTGATTGGACATGCCCCTTTAACCCGTTAGTGACCGCCAATACGCCTTTTCACGGCGGCCACTAACGGGCTTTATTCTGATGCATATGCATCAGGATAAAGTAAACAGAGAGGAAGCTGGGGGCGTCCCTGCTCTGCCGTGTGAGATCGATCTTACCCGTTTAACCCCTCAGATGCGGTGCACAATAGCGAGCACCTCATCTGAGTGGTTTTGGAGAGAGGTAGGGAGCTCCCTCTCTCTCCCACCGACACCCGGCGATATGATCGCCGAGTGTCCGTGTCTCCAATGGCAGCCGGGGGCCTAATAAAGGCCCCCAGGTCTGCCTGGAGCGAATTCCTGCTAGATCATGCCGAAGGCATGGCCTAGCAGATGCCTGTCCGTTTTACACGGACAGGCAGTAATACACTGCAATACAAAAGTATTGAAGTGTATTATAATAGCGATCGGAGAATCGCATATTATAGTCCCCTAGTGGGACTAGTAAAAAAGTGAAAAAAAAGTTTAATAAAGTTAATTACAAAAAAAATGTGAGTTAGTATCTAAATCTAAAATGGTCTGTCTGTCTCGGTGGGAAAGGGATTTGGACTTATCTATTACTTTAGAAGATTGGGAATCTACTTTTCAGCTGGCCGGTTCTCTTTCAGAATGTGCTACACACCTAGAGGCTTCCCGGAAAATCTTGTATAGATGGTACTATACCCCGAATCGTCTATCTCTAATATAGCCTTCGTCATCTGATCAATACTGGAGATGTTCAATGTCTAGAGGTACTATTCTTCATATTTTTTGGGAATGTCAGCATATTAAAATCTTTTGGTCGCGTATTGCACAAATTTTAGAATCTGTTTTAGGAGCTCCGGTTACACTATCTCCAGCCCTTGCCTTGTTACATGTGGGAATAGTTGACTACGCTTATTCCGATAGACTTATACTTTTTCATATGCTGGTATCAGCCAAAATATTAATAGCCAAATATTGTAAATCCACTAACATTCCCCACATCTCGGAGCTCATGCATTATGTGAATAATAATTGTATGATGGAGTGCTCGTTGGCTTCCATTCATGGTGTGTACAGAAGGGCTTCCTATTGGGATAAATGGAAAAATTCTAATTGTCATAGCATTGTGTTGTAATAATAACAACGGGTAACAATACTGTATGTGTCTATGTAGACCACGTTCTTGTTTTTCTTATGTTCTTCTTTTGTTTCCTTGAAGTTTGTTGTTTCTCTTCTCTGAAAAACTTGTGAACCAACAATTGGATATAAATGTATAATATGTCTCGAATCCTGTGGATTCATATGTTGTAAAGCGTATTGGTTCAATAAAAACTTTTATTATTAAAAAAAAAAAAAATGTGAAAAAAAAGAAAAACTCTGCTTTTCCCCTCACAAACTGCTTTACTATTAAAAAAATAAAGTAAAAAAGTTACACATATTGGGTATCGCCGCGTCCGTAGCAACCCCGACTATAAATCTATTACATTATTTAACCCGCACGGTGAACGCCGTAAAAAATGTAATAAAAAACTATGGAAAAATTGCTGTTTTCTGTGAATCCTGACTTAAAAAAAATGTAATAAAAAGTGATCAAAAAGTCGCATCTACTCCAAAATGGTACCAATAAAAACTACAAGTCTTCCCGCAAAAAAAACAGCATCGGCGAAAAAATAAAAACGTTACGGCTCTTCAAATATGGAGACACAAAACAAATAATTTTGAAAAAAAAGCGTTTTTACTGTGTAAAAGTAATAAAACCTACAAAAACTATACAAATTTGCAATCGTAACAACCCGCTGAATAAAAATATTGTGTTATTTATATCACACGGTAAACGGCGTAGATTTAAGATGTGAAAAAGAGTGGCGAAATTTCAGATTTTTTTCTATTTCCCCCCCCCCCCCCAAAAAAAGTTCATAAAAGTTAATTAATCAAATAATTTGTCCCCCAAAATGGTGCTAATAAAAAATACAACTTGTCCCGCAAAAAACAAGACCTTATACAGCGATGTCAACGCAAAAATAAAAAGGTTATAGCTCTTGGAATGCGACGATGGAAAAACGTAAAAAGTGGCTTGGTCATTAAGGTCCAAAATAGGCTGGTCATTAAGGGGTTAAAACGTGGAATGGTTGCAGACTGCGCTATTGTTTCTGCCCAAAATACAGAAACCTTACGGAACGGAGACAAACAGAAACCATTAGCAACGGAAGCTTTACCATTGAAATCCATGGTCTTAACTTGGCGCATCTCACTCCTGCCTATTGTGGTTTCGGACTGGTGTATAAAATGCCAGTCTAAGTAAATCTCACCCAATATGTCCAAGCTAAAACCTTGTGCTTCTATAATTCCCATGAAATGCTCATGTTTTCCCGAGTCTGGTCTATAAATGTATTATTTTTATTAGCAGATATAAAAGAACTGTCAAGACAAGTCATCCAGAGAGGTAACACTGTTGTATTGTAATGTCGTGGAGTCACTGCCAATCACATTTCATTGTGTCCCCCAATCTGGCTTTTTACCACATGATCTTCACCCCATGCCAGAAATTGCTCACGTGTGCAGTTCTGGCCAATCTGAGAACAAAGGAAGCGTCTTAGACTCAGTCTGTGAAGCCCTGTGGCCATTTTGGGACAACACAGAGGGGACCCCAAACCGGTGGATCCATGGCAGAGGGGCACATCTTGAGGGCACCAGGTAATGTAACTCCATATACACCATCACATTGATAAATTTGTTCTGAGACTGGAGGGTCGCTTTAAGTAGATGTAGCTAAATGTACAGAAGTTCTACGTCTATACAACAGACTGCCTCTCTGGGTGTAAAGGATCTGCCAGGCACTACGTCTGTGTATACTCCCAGGATTAATCAGTCGACACCTGAGGCCAGACCTCTTAGACTGACACCGGCTCCCACCAATCAGGGTGGCAGGCTCAGGAGTGGCAGAGCCTATCGCGGCCTGGTCAGTCGGAGTTAGCTCCGCCCCCTGTCCATTTATACCTGCCGTTTTCTCTTCCTCATTGCTTGTTATTCTTCTTGGATTCCTGGCCCCACTGCTGCCTTGCTTCAATTCCGCTTATCCTGCTTCGCTCTGCACCTGGCTTGCTTCCTGCTCCGTGCTCTGCGTTTTGTAAACTCCACTACATCCTGATCCTGACTGGCTCGTTCACCACTCCGTTTCCTCACGGTGTTCCGTGGGCTACTTTCCTTTGCTTGTTCCCTGTTTGTATTCCCTTGCACTTAGACAGCGTAGGGACCGCCGCCAAGTTGTACCCCGTCGCCTAGGGCGGGTCGTTGCAAGTAGGCAGGGACAGGGCGGTGGGTAGATTAGGGCTCACTTGTTCCCTTCTCCTCCTTCCTGCCATAACACTGGGTTACACAGGCTTGTTTAGGACCCTCCCAGAAAGTGTAAGTCACGAGCTGCTTGTGTACTAGACTTTGCGTAGCATTGTATGGAGTTATAGCCTGTTTACATGAACGGCTGAAGACGAGGAGATGATTTATTATGTATATTATAATCTGATATTTTCAGATGTTCCTTCCGAGAATTTCGTCAATAAGCATTATTCAGACCTAGTACAAAGCCTGATTACTGCCAAGCCTGTTCTAGAGGATCTCAAGAAGCAGAAACTTCTAACAGAAGAAGATTGCAGTAATATAACAGGTCAGTCAGGATAAGACGAGTGCTCCTCTGGTTTATGCTAAATTGGTGCACCGAAGGCCAGAACGCGTTCTATGAGGTTCTGCGGCGCTACAGTGGACCAATCATCAAAGGGACCGAAAAAAACAACTGAGACCACAATAAACATCGGATTCAGAAAATGATATGATGTATGGACGCCAGAAGCAACTGAGATTCCTTCCATAGAATACATCGTCACTATAGACTAAACATCATGCAATCCATTGAGTTGATTTCATGCATTTAGCACAGTCACTTTCTGTGTTCTGTCCTGATAACTATATATCTAATACATAGTGTTTAAGAAGATCAATCTTTAAAACCCAATGTCATACCCATAGAATTTACCTCAATAAACAGCCAGGTCACTGTATACATGTATGTACAGAATGACGACACCAGCAGAATAGTGAGTGCAGCTCTGGAGTATAATACAGGATGTAACTCCGGATCAGTACAGGATAAGTAATGTAATGTATGTACACAGTGACTCCACCAGCAGAATAGTGAGTGCAGCTCTGTGGTATAATACAGGATGTAACTCGGGATCAGTACAGGATAAGTAATGTGATGTATGTACACAGGGACTCCACCAGCAGAATAGTGAGTGCAGCTCTGGAGTATAATACAGGATGTAACTCAGGATCAGTACAGGATAAGTAATGTATGTACACAGTGACTCCACCAGCAGAATAGTGAGTACAGCTCTGGAGTATAATACAGGATGTAACTCCGGATCAGTACAGGATAAGTAATGTAATGTATATACACAGTGACTCCACCAGCAGAATAGTGAGTGCAGCTCTGGAGTATAATACAGGATATAACTCAGGATCAGTACAGGATAAGTAATGTAATGTATGTACAGTGACTCCGCCAGCAGAATAGTGAGTGCAGCTCTGGGGTATAATACAGGATGTAACTCGGGATCAGTACAGGATAAGTAATCTAATGTATGTACACAGTGACTCCACCAGCAGAATAGTGAGTGCAGCTCTGGAGTATAATACAGGATGTAACTCAGGATCAGTACAGGATAAGTAATGTAATGTATGTACACAGTGACTCCACCAGCAGAATAGTGAGTGCAGCTCTGGGGTATAATACAGGATGTAACTCAGAATCAGTACAGGATAAGTAATGTATGTACACAGTGACTCCACCAGCAGAATAGTGAGTGCAGCTCTGGAGTATAATACAGGATGTAACTCAGGATCAGTGCAGGATAAGTAATGTAATGTATGTATACAGTGACTCCGCCAGCAGAATAGTGAGTGCAGCTCTGGAGTATAATACAGGATGTAACTCAGGATCAGTGCAGGATAAGTAATGTAATGTATGTACACAGTGACTCCACCAGCAGAATAGTGCGTGCAGCTCTGGAGTATAATACAGGATATAACTCAGGATCAGTACAGGATAAGTAATGCAATGTATGTACACAGTGACTCCACCAGCAGAATAGTGAGTGCAGCTCTGGAGTATAATACAGGATGTAACTCTGGATCAGTACAGGATAAGTAATGTAATGTATGTACACAGTGACTCCACCAGCAGAATAGTGAGTGCAGCTCTGGAGTATAATACAGGATGTAACTCTGGATCAGTACAGGATAAGTAATGTATGTACAGTGACTCCTCCAGCAGAATAGGGAGTGCAGCTCTGGAGTATAATACAGGATCTGGGAAATGGCCTTTAATCTGCATCACACGGTTGTATCTTCTGATAGTAGGGAATGGGGATAAAATGTAATACCTGCATATTTTTCTAATTATATTAACTTCTTACATCATCTGTATTATGTATCGTATTACAATAAATGAATGTCTGGATAATTATGTTTTACATGTTATTCTTTTGCTCTTTGTGTTACTTTTGTCCCTTCTTCACAACGTTGATTGGCGATATACTGCTCCTAATCTCCAAGTCAGTGGACATTTAGCTTGAGATGTTTCTACAGACTGACACAGAGAGCAGGTTTAGGTCTCAGTTGTCTGTATTCATGTGATTAGAGGCTATGAAGTATCTTAGGCGGACTCTAGAAGTGTGTGAGCTGCGGCCTTGTCATAGTATCCTGAGTGACCACCTGATGTAGACCAACATTGAGAAGAACACACAGCTGGACCTTGTGTAGCATCCATCGGCTTGGCCAAGTACCAAGATGAGCAGATGGCCAAGATAAGAAGCCCTACCAGCCACAACTGTGACACCCACCATACGTAGACACATGCCCATGTGAATCACAATGAATTGATCAAATAAAAAAAAATTGAGTTTGAGCTTGTGAGACAAATTTTCCAAAACCAAAAAATTGAAGGTTTGTGTTTTTTTATTTGTTTAAAACTTTATGCCCAGATTAAACAACATGAAACGCAACACCAAAACAAAAGCAAAAAACCTTGTGCTGTTGCCATCTTGTTTTTTTTTTAGGATGGGAATTGAACGGAAAAGTGATGAAATGTGTGAAGTTTTCCTCCCTTATTTTATTTGGGATCTGTTCCGGGCACTGACCTAGAGGAAGATCTGCCTTATCTGCTCATGTGGAGTCTCGTATTGTTCATTGAATAATGGATCTGAAGAGTGAACATCATCTAGAGCCAGGTCCACCATGAAGACCATGACGATTATATCTGCGCGATGCTTGTCTACAGTGACCCTCAGTATCAGGAGAAGTGGGATCATCTGTAATTGATTTAGGAGGTGAGGTATTTATACCATAAGTATTTATTTGACATCTTACTGGCACTTATCACATACAAAAACATCGGTAAGAGGAGATGAATGGTTATCTACAGTGTCACTGAGTAGGTCATTAAAGGGGTTGTGCGGAATCACAAAAAAACTTAGCAGCTTTATTCCAGAAACCGTGCCACACGTGTACGTGGTTTAGTTGCGGTATTGCAGCTTCGTTCCAAACCACAAACAACCTGTGGACAGGTATGGTACTGTTTTTGAATAAAAAGTAGTCATGTTTTTTTATTAATCCTGGACAACCCCTTTAATCGAAGGCTGTTTTATGTAAATATATGTTAAATAAAGAGCATTAAATATTGCACCTTTCAAAATAATCAGGACAATTCTTGTCAACTACGTTACATCCTATAAGCCCGGACGCTGTGGATATGAGGTCACTTGCCGTAAATCTGCAAAATACAATTTACGTACTTACCAGTGACTAACAAATCTCAGTAGCCAGAATCAGCCTTTATTTTTTTAACCTTGCTCAAAAATCAGGTCATTGGAGGTTTGTCCGGGAGCCCATAAGAAGGACTTAGCACACAGTTTGATTTGTGTTATTTTAGGTTGTTTTTTCTTTATGTTAATTTGTTTATTTTGTATTGGCTTCTCAAGGTCAGTCAGCAGAGTGTAAGCATTTAGAATTTATTGTGGAAAACTCAAGGGCAAGTAATATAATACCTCGAGTCCCACAGACCCTGACACCCCCGTGTATTCTCATGTCCCGTGTGGAGGTGTTTTATTTATGCCACACGCCACGTCCGCCATGTGCAAGGTATGTTTAACGGGTCTGATTTTTTTTGTGTCTGTCCAGGAGGCATCACTCCAGTCTTGTAGTGAGTCACACGTGGGGTAGCGATGTAATATATACAATATTCTATAGCCTTAGTACTTGTAGGAGCTGAGCGTTATATGGCTGATTTATATACTGCATGTGACATTTCTACGCATCACCTGTTCATTTATCTATTATCTTCTGTATATTAAGCTTTGTTCACATCTGCGTCAGGGCTCCGTTCTGACAGATTTCCGTCGAGTCCTGACTGATACAAACAGAAATCATAGGTTTCCGTTTCCATCACCATTGATTTCAATGGTGACGGATTCGGCGCCAATGGTTTCCGTTTGTCTCCGTTGTGCAAGGGTTCCGTCGTTTTGAACAAAATCCCTGGTGCCGATGTGAACGAAGCCTAAAGGGCCTTTTACACCTGCTGATATTCGGCCGGTTCAACGAGCGCCGATCAATGAGACATCGTTGATCGGCGCTCGTTTGCTCCTGTCACACGGAGCTATGGACGGGGAGGGGCGGTCGTTATTGGATCGCTGGTCCCCATACATTATCATCACGTCAGCAGCGCGTCTCCTGTTTACACACCAGGATGAGCTGCCGACATCGATAATATTTCACCCTTTTAAAACGATACGACCGGCAGATGATCCAGCGTTTGCTCGTTCATCTGCTGATCGCTGCCCGGTTTACACGGAAATTATCGACACCGAGCGTTCTATGAATACTTGTCTGCCCGATAATTGCCCCGTGTAAAACTGCCTTTACATGTTTCCTTCTACTGCCTCGTTTACATGTGATACTGCCCCCCCTGCCTGATGGCCCAGGCCTGCAGTGTCTTGTAGAATCACTCTGCTTTACCTCAGCGTCTGATTTCTTCATAGAGAGTAGAAGAAACGAAAGACATTTATTGCAAGTTCCCTTCATTTTCTCAGAATGGGGAAGTGCAGTGTTTTTATTGTGAAACGGACCTCCGGCCTCCACCTCATCTCATCTGGTGCTGACCGTCCTCAGCGGCCAAAACGGGCAGAATTACCCCTCCCCATATAATGTTTTTAAGAGAGACTGTAGAAAGTTTGGTATAGGGCTCGGCAATTCATCAAATTAATTAGATTAATTCTCCATTTCAAGTTAGCACGATTCCGGATTTGCCCAGAATCGTGAAATCATTACAGGCCCCGCCCCCATAGCAGGAGAGAGAAAAACAAGAAGACCCGCCGCACATTCAATGAATGCCGACAGTGAACAGGAGCAGCGGTGAGGGGACTGGGGTTTGCTAACTATGTTAGGCTACATTCACACGAGCGTATCCGATTCATGCGCGTGAAATACGAGCGTAAATGTGGTCCGTATGTGTTGCGTTATGCATCAGTGAGCTTTGCAAGTGGTTGCGTTTTTCATGCCCTTGCAAAGCACGTCTTTTTTATTTTTTTCCAAACTGGTGTGCAAGTCACGCACCGCACACAGATGTCATTCAGTTGTTCTGCAGCGAGGCAGGGACTCCTAGCGTCGTACATAACTATGATACTAGTAGCGTTCCTCCCTGCATTGTGTTTGGTCCGGGAAATACTGCCAACATGCGGACCGTATATCACGGACCAAACACGCTCGTGTGAATTAGGCCTAAGAGACTTGCCACAGAAGTGATGTCCAAAGAGCAGTCATAAATCACATGCAGACTTTGGGGGTATTTATTAAACTTTCTACACCAGAAAAGTCACAAATGGGCCCTTAAAGAGGCTCTGTCACCAGATTATCAAATTCCTATCTCCTATTGAATGTGATCAGCGCTGCAATGTAGAGAACAGTAAAGTTTTTTGTTTTTTAAAAACGATCATTTTTGCCCAAGTTATGAGCAATTTTATATTTATGCAAATAAGCTTTTCAATGGACAACTGGGCGTGTTTTCTCGTTTTACCAACCTGGGCGTGTCTTGTGTTTTTACCAACTGGGAGTTGTGAATAGAAGTGTATGACGCTGACCAATCAGCGTCATACACTTCTCATTGTTCCCACCCAGCTTCTTTCACTGCACAGATACACAGCGTGTTCTCGTGAGATCACGCTGTGACATCACTTCCTCCCACAGGTCCTTCACCCCATTGGACGAGAGAAGACACATCAGCTCCAGGCGTCAGAGGGTACAGTTGAATCTGCAGCAGCATCGCCATGTGCAGGTAAGCATAGTGAACTCCCTAGAGACGAGCATATTACCCTCTCGGACGCCTGGAGCCAATGTATCTTCTCTCGTCCGACGCCAAGGTTGAAGGACCTGTGGGTGACGTGACGCTGTGTGTCTGCAGTGAAAGAAGCAGGGTGGGAACGATGAGAAGTGCATGACGCTGATTTGTTGTCCATTGAAAAGCTCATTTGCATATATATATATATATATATATATATATATATATAAAATAGCTCATAACTTGGGCAAAAATGATCGTTTTTAAAAAAACAAATCTTTACTGTTCTCTACATTGCAGCGCCGATCACATTCAATAGGAGATAGGGATTTTATAATCTGGTGACAGAGCCTCTTTAAGTCACAATTTGCTGTCCAAATTGTGACTTGCCCTCTTTGCGACTCCCACGACACTTTTGTGACCTCTGGGAAAGAGCGTGACCACCACAGCCCAACAAATTTATTATAATTTACAGCAGGCTAATTGTAACATAAGGACACCGGCGTGTATGTCTTTCCAGGTGTACACGCTAACCGTAGGAAAAAAAGTAATGTGAATGGGGCCTTGTGTGTATTTTATCTCAGGTCTCACTGTTCTCCTGCTGCTCATATATACCACACGTATATATACTGTACATTGTATACTGGCAATGTGCCATATATACCCTGTCTTGGTATTATTTTTCCATTTATTTAACAAATATCAGAAAATCGAGATTCAAATCGAAAATCATCCATAGTGTTGAAAAATATCTGAATTCTCTTTTTTGGCAAAATCGCCCAGCCCTCGTTTGGTATAATGCTTTTTCCTCTACAGATGTAGCAGACCTTGTGGTGATCTCGTCATGTGTTCACTAATTAATAGAAGAACCAGTGAGAAGTTCCACTCTGCTACTTCTGTATATTCCTTTGGAAGCATGATTGGTCTACTGGTTCTTTGAACGGCCGTCACACGGCCACAGTAGGAACAATGAACCCTTTTGGGGTCAGTCAGGGTCCCGGTCCGACCGAAAACTGAGACGGAATGTCGGACCGGGACCCTGGCGCAGATGTGAACGAAGCCTTATTGGAGTATGTGGAAAGTCTATGTATGGTAACTATTATGTGTAATGTAATTATTGTTGATGAAAAGGAAAAAGTGTCTCTGTAAAGTTTGTTGCTTATGACTGTCGTTGTGTACATAGCTCCATATAAGTGTAACAGTCATTTTACGCTTTAGGCGGGATTCACATGACCGGGTCCCGCCCGAGCCCGAGTGTCGGCCTGTAAAATCGGCCATTTTGCCCAGCCGGTTTGCATAAAGTTTTGCATCCGTGCCGGGCCGGGCGGATCTGGACAGTGACATCAGCGGCAACTCCTGAAGGGGAATCCCCATGTGTTCGGGGATTCCGCTTCAGGAGTTTCCCCTGATGTCACTGCCCAGATATGGACAGAGACATCAAGCGCTCTGTCCAGGAGCGGAATCCCCGAAAACACGGGGATTCCGCTCCTTCAAGGAGCTAAAGTGCGGCTAGCACATAGCAGAGCGGGGAGATACCTCCCTGCTCTGCTATAGTGGCGTCGCTACAGTAGTAGCAGCCGCGGCAGCAGCAGCTGCTAGCGGCGCCATCGAAGGTGTCACCGGGCCAGGGCGCTTTTAAAACAAGCAGGGGAAGGGAGCCAGCGCAGCGCTCCCTCCACCTGCTGTACACCCCGGCCCTGCCACATAGCGTAGCCATTCGTCCGAATGGCATCAACTCCTCCTCCTCACATGCACTCTGCGCTGTGAGGAGGAGGAGATAGAGCGCAAGCGACGGGAAACCCGGCCATCACTCGGGACACATTCCGGTGATGGCCGTGTATTACCCGGCCCCATAGACTTCTATGGGAGCCGGGCGGCTGGGTACCCGGCCGAAGATAGAGCATGTCCTATTTTTGACGACCGGATTTCCCGGCCGTCAAAAAATCGGTTGTGTGAATAGCCCCATTAGGGGTCTATTATTCCTAATGCAGCCGGGTGCCGGCCGATTTATGAACGGCCGGCACCCGGACGGGAAAGCCTGTCGTGTGAATGAGGCCTTATGCAATACATTTTTATACACTCACTCTTGTATTTCATTTATTGCGCCTAACCTTAGAATCTAACCCAGTAAGAGGGTGAAGAGTAAAATTCTTACAATCTGTCTCTGTCTGCAATTTTGCACGCGCCAATAGACTTTTATAGGCGAATCCGTGTAGGACATGTTCTATATTTTGCTTATCATTTCTACGGCCCGGACGCACATCTGCATATATACGGAAAGTTGTCTGTGGCTTAGGCTTTATTCAGACGAACGGGAAAAACGTCAGTGCAACGCGCGTAATTTGCACGCGCGTTGCACGGACCTATAGTAGTCTATGGGGCCGTGCGGACATGTCCGTGATTTTTACTCAGCGTGAGTCCGTTCTTTGGGCGTTTTGCGCGAATCACGCACCCATTGAAGTCAATGGGTGCGTGAAAAACACGCATTTCATACGGAAGCACTTCCGTGCGAACAGCGTGATTCGCGCAACAGCTGTCAAAAGGATGAATGAAAACAGAAAGCACCACATGCTTTTCTGTTTACAAACATCCAAATGGAGTGTCATAATGATGGCGGCTGCGCGAAAAGCACGCAGCCGCGCATCATATGCTGATGCCCCACGGAGCGGTTAAGTGTTTTTTGCGCACGCAAAATGCCGCATTTTTTGCGTGCGCAAAAACGCCACGCTCGTGTGAATGAGGCCTTAGAAAAATGAATGAGTCCACAGATTATCCGGATTCATAATTATGGATCTGTAATTACGGATAAAAACTACGGTCGTGTGCATGGGGCCGAAGAAAGTGACCAGCTGGACACCACTGATATAGTGTAGGATGCCCTGACCCCACTGTCATAGGCTCTGTCTTTTCCTGATTGGATGGGGATCGATGCCCTGATGAGCGCTGTGGTTCTTTATAATGTGTTTTCTATAAGTGCAGGGTATTGAACACTTCCTTTATAATCCCTCCTTTTTCTGCCCTTACCACAGCCGGTATCCACTGGAAGGAGGGTGGACTGCGTCAGGCTTCCATTACAGCTGCGTTCCCTTTTCCAATGTTCTCCGTCATTGGAGCAGAACAACGAGAAAAGCAGAAGCTCCGGATCTGTCACGGAAACTAACAGCACCCAATAGAACTTATAGACTTTAATGGGTTCCGCCAGGTTTCCGTCAAGATCTCCATCGTTTTGTCGGACAAAATGAGCTTCATCAGGCATCTTTCACCTGACGGAGCCGCCAACACAGAAGTGAACACACCCTATCGTCCATTTGCAGCCTATGGACTGTTCAGATGTTCACTGCTTGTGTACTGTATATATACTGTATGTTTAATATTTTCTTTTATAGGTCCGCTAGGTGACTGATCACGGTTCCCTAAACCGTCGTATGTGTGATGCTGTGACTGTGCAATGAAAGGAGAGGCTACTGGTGGACATGAAATTAAGGCATGGAGTATTTAGCTAGGCCCAGGAAGAGCTTGGTGTGGACTGGGAATGGAGTGTGGGGATGCTGAAGTGCTGCACCACTACGTAGTCCAGTGTGACTTGGAGAGAGTATATAAGGGGAAGGTTTGGCATCATGTAACTGCCTGAGGTGCTAGACTGTAATGCTGGAGGTCCGTGCAGTAAGAGGTGAGGGAGGCTGGAGCCCACGGCTGAGGAGCAGGTGGACCGGAGGTGGGAGACATAACGGAAGACCAGTGCAGAGCTGAGGAGAGAGGTCACCGGCCAAGAGTCAGCAAGTCTCTGAGTGGGGAGCAGGATCGATGCTTTTCTAAACGAAGTCTGGAGCAGTTTTTTTTTGTTGCCTCATCTCCAAAAATATGCAATAAAAAGTCCCGCAAAAGGGTGCCAATAAAAACTACACCTCGCCCCCCAAAAAACAATCACACCGCTACATCCACAGAAAATCTAAATGTTCTTGTTCTCAGAATATGGCGACGTAGTAAATTGTAAAAAAAAATGTGGTATTGCTGCAATTGTGGTGAACCGCGGAATAACGTTAATGTCATTATTACACCACGGTGAACGCCAAATAAAAATAGAGGAATTGCTGGTTTTTCATTTCCACACCAGAAAGATTTTCTCAAAGTTTCTCAGTAGATTCAAAACTACAACTCGTCCTGAAAAAAACAAAGTGCGATAGAGCGATGTTGACAGAAGAAAAAAGTTGTGCCAGGAAATTAAAAAAATCTAAAGTGCCTGCGGCAGAAAGAGGTTGAAGAGACAAGACACCTTATAGTAGAGGTAGTGCGAGCGCCGGAGGACGACAACCAATAAGGAAGTTCATCTCTCAGAGCGGGAAAGAAAAACCCGGGAGGAAAGTGAAAGAAAGTCTCAGGTAACATCTACTATGTTATCTGTACTTCGGGAGTTATCACTGTGTGTTATCTGTGGTGTTACATAGGACTGCAGGTAATATATACTACATGTAGCGGCCGTGGACCGCCGTTCCTACTCACTCCCCCCCCCCCCACGAATATGTGAGTGCTGGCCGGCATCTCCTTCCTAGGAGACGCCGACACTCACTTCCGCTCCGCTCTGCTTTGTCCCGTAGGGTCACTTAAAGGGCCAGTGCACACACATGTATGTTATCTATTATCAGCCCATGATCACCCTGGACTATAAATAGGGTTCTGCCCTTTCTCTCCTTGCCTGAGCGTTGTTGTGTTTTCCCATGTTAGTCTTAGCAAATGGTCCCTTAGTGTTATCCTGTTCCCAAGTGTTACTGTATCCTGTGCTGTGTTGGTTCCTGAGCCCTATCGAGTGTTAGTGTCGTGTTGTGCCTGGTGTCATCTGCACGTGTGGCATCCTCTGCTGTCAAAGT
The DNA here is from genome assembly GCF_050947455.1 of Rhinoderma darwinii. Classification (NCBI taxonomy): domain Eukaryota; kingdom Metazoa; phylum Chordata; class Amphibia; order Anura; family Rhinodermatidae; genus Rhinoderma; species Rhinoderma darwinii. The sequence continues at coordinate 144,452,104 of NC_134692.1, read as the reverse complement.
TCCATCTGTCCCTAAGCCGCTGCGACAGTCTGGACTATTTCAGGTACCCTTGTGCTGGACTTTGTATTGATTGGGTACTCTGTTCTTTGGCCAGCTGCTACTCCGCTACTGCGGTGCGTCCTAGTGGGTCCACATACCCACGGACCATGACACTACATTATCTGTAATCAGAGAGTTATCACTGTGTGTTATCTGTGGAGTTACATAGGACTGCAGGTAACATCTACTACATTATCTGTACTCAGAGAGTTATTACTGTGTGTTATATGTGGTATTACATAGGACTGCAGGTAACATCTACTACATTATCTATACTCAGAGAGTTATCACTGTGTGTTATCTGTGCTGTTACATGGGACTTCTGGAAAACATATCACTTTTGTTCTCTGTTATCACAATGTACGTATGTCAGCTGTTAATAATATCTCTTGTGTCAAGGAATCACTATTTAATCAAATCCCCAAAGGCAGCTGGAAACTGTCTGGATCAAGTGTGCCGGTAAATTAGTTACCTCAAATCCATCACCACCCTGGTCAGCAGAGTCTAAGGCTACTCTATGATCTTCATCAGATCCTGCGGCAAGGCAGGTTGGATTTGGCTGCATAGAACCCAGGTTGCTTTTAAAGAGTATGGTGTTGGACAGGAGGTGCAATGCAGGCAATACCAGAACAGACACGCCAGAGGGATAATCAGCAAGCAGGGTTCACAACCAGGAGATACTAAAAGTCCAAATTGCAAACAGAAGAATACCAGGACTTGCAGAGGTCAAAACCAGCCCAAGAGCAGAATGTCCAAATCAGTGAGCAGAGGGAAAATCCAAAGCCGAAGTCCAGTCCAGAGTCCAAACAGTCAAGGTGATACAGGGTGTAGCCAGGAGCTTGATCAGACACATGCAAACATAAGAAAATCACAAGCAACAATGAGAAGACTGAACACTCTTGGCCAGTGGCGTAACTACCGCTGTAGCGGCTACTACGGGGCCCGTGCCACCTGACGACACGCCCCCCATATGCCTGGTGGCGCTGCTACAGCGGTAGAGAGGCTGCTATGGGGCCCGCGCCGCTGAGCCTCTAGCATTTATGGGCCGGGCGGCATGGGCCCTCTCATGAGCCCCGGTGCTAGCGACAGCCACCCCGTCTTGCAGTAATTGTGCCTGCGTCTATAGCACACAGGTACAAACACATGCATTAGCGCTATGACGCTGATTGGTGGGACAAAATGACTTGCCCCGCCAATCAGTGCCTTTCAACGACGCTAGTGATGCGATGACGTCATTGCGCCACTTCCATGGTTGAAAGGAGCTGATTGACGGGGCAAGTCACTCTGCCCTGCCAATCAGCGAAATTTCAACAACGAAGACCTGCTCAGAAGGGAGCAGATCTGCATTGCCACCGGACGGTGCGGGAACGGGATCAGGGTGAATATGTAAAGTTTTTTTTTTAATGGCATTACCTTCAGTGGGGGCTCTGTCTATAGGGGGTCTATATGTGGGGATGTGGAGCACTCTATATAGGGGGAGCTATATGTAGGACACTATCTACAGGGGTGGGCTGTATGTGGAGTACTATCTATAGGGGGAGATATTTGTAGGGCACTATCTATAGGGGTGGGCTATATGTGGGACGTTATATACATGGGTGGGTTACCTGTGGGGCACTATCTACAGGGGGGCTATATGTAGGGCACTGTCTATAGGGGTGGGCTATATGTGGGACACTATATACAGGGGTGGGTTACCTGTGGAGCACTGTCTACAGGGGTGGGCTATATGTGAGGCACTATCTACAGAGGTGAGCTATATGTAGGGCTGCACAGTGGCTCAGTGGATAGCACTATTGTCTTGCAGCTCAGGAGTCCGTATGTGGGCACTACCTACAGGGGCTTCTATGTAGGGCACTATCTGCCGAGGCTCTATGGGGGTCATTATCTACAGGGTCCAGTGGCGTAACTAACGCGGTAGCAGCCATTATGGCTGCTGCAGTGGTAGCGCCGCTACTACGTGGCCCGCGCCGCCTCTAACATGTATGGGACGGATGACACAGGCCGTCTCATGCCCGTAGGCGTCGCTAGTACCGGAGGGGGCCTTAATGCTAGCGATAGCCATCTCCTCTTGCAGTAATTGTACATGCGTCTATAGAATGCAGGTACAAATACATGCATTAGCGCTGAATGGCCGGGCATGTTCCGTGCCCATGCCAGACCATTCAGCGCCTTACAATGACGCTAGTGGCGCGATGATGTCATCGTGCCACATCTGTGCTTGAAAGGCGCTGATTGACGGGGCAAGTCATTCTGCCCTGCCAATCAGCAGCTTTAAATGATGCGTCATTTAGCTCCAGCAGACCTGCTCAGAAGAGAGCAGGTCTGCATTGCCATCGAACGGAGCAGGAACGGGATCATGTGAGTATGTCAAGTTTTTTTTGTTTTTTTTTTCTAATGAAACTGAGTCGCATTATCTACAGGGGGGGGTTGTCTATATGTGGGGATGTGGTCCACTGTATACAGGGGGGTCAATATGTGGGGATGTGTGGCACTATCTAGAGGGGGGTCTATATGTGGGGCACTATATACAGGGGGCTCTATATGTGGGGATGTGGGCCACTATCTACAGGGGGGTCTATATGTGGGGATGTGGGACACTATATACAGGGGGGTTTATATGTGGGGTACTATCTACAGGGGGGTCTATATGTGGGGCACTATATACAGTGGGAGCTATATGTGAGACACTATATACAGGGGTGGGCTGTATGCAGAGCACTATAGGGGAGCTATTTTTAGGGCACTTTCTATAGGGGTGGGCTATATGTGGGACACTATATATATGGGTGGGTTACCTGTGGGGCACTAACTACAGGGGAGCTATATGTAGGGCACTGTCGACAGGGGTGGGCTATATGTGGAACACTATATACAGGGGGAGCTATATGTGAGACACTATCTACAGAGGTGGGCTATACGTGGATCACTATCTATAGGGGAAGCTATATGTAGGGCAGCACGGTAGCTCAGTGGTTAGCACTATTGCCTTGCAGCTCTGGAGTCCATATGTGGGCACTATCTACAGGGGCTTCTATGTAGGGCACTATCTACAGAGGCTCTATGGGGGGGTCACTATCTACAGTGGGCTGTGTGTCGCACAATCTACTGGGGGGCTGTGTGGCACTATCTACTATGGGGAGGGCTGTGTGGCACTATCTACTATGGGGATGGCTGTGTGGCACTATATACAAGGGAGGGGGCTGTGTGGCGCTATATACAGGGGGGCTGTATTGCACTATCTACAAGGGGGAGGTGGCGGCGCTATCTACAAATGGGGTGTGACACTGTCTACAGGGGTGCTGTATGACACAATCTACAGTGGGCACTGTCTATAAGGATGGCTCCGTGTGGCACCTGGGGGTGGCCCCAGTCAAGAGTTTGCTATGGGGCCCAGTATTTCCTAGTTACACCCCTGCTCTTGGCTCTGATAGGTTGCAGACAGCGAAATTAGATTGGCTCTGCATCTCAAACCAGGGACACCCAGAAGCTAGGCTAGTAGTCATGACAACCTTAAAGTGACGGACGTTTCCTAACATCTTGTACTGTTATTTATGGGTCCTCGCTCGATCTGAAGTTTTTTCTTTATTTCTGGTTTGCAATCTCCAGTACTGAGGACAATGTCCATGTGTAATAAACTCTGCACTGTGGTTTCATATGTTCATTTCCATGCGGAGACGCTGGTAGGAGAGGATTAGGTGTAGCAGCCCCTATGTTATACTCGTTCACCTCCACATGGGATTCATATAGAAAGAAAATCAGAGTTTTAGTTTCGTTTTTTCATACAGATATTTCGATCTTCTCAATGTTCGATGTCATTTTTTGTAGTGGAAATCTCTATATCGTTCACCAACTGAATGTTTCCCTTTTATTCCTCAGTGATTTCACTATTTTTACAACCATGGTTAAAGATATATCATATTTTACCAAAATTCTGGCCAAACATCTGAAGAAGCTGTCAGTGGCTAGCCTAGAAGTCTTCATCACGGCCCTCTGCAGTCTGGAGGCTCCTCATGGATGCAAACAAATCCAGAGTCCACTTCTGGAAGGGAAAACTGCAAAAGATGTCGCTGAAATCATCATACGATCCTACACTATAAGACATGGGCCGGCAAAAATCAAACAAGCTCTGAAGAACATCAATGAAAATCAGATCCGGATCGATCTACAGAAAGACTTCAGAGGAGGTAAGAAGCAGAACGATAGAAGCGTTCGTCTTACAGCCATGTGTCATCCAGTCCGAGACGCACACTGGTCATAAAGGTGACACAGAGAAGTGACACACCGCCCCGCCGGCCCTCCGCTTGGCTCACATTCTCCATACATTGAAAATTCACAACTTTATGAGGACAAATTCAAGACTTAAAGGGGTTGTCCAGTTCCTAAAAATTGATGGCCTATCCTCAGGATAAACCATCAATATCCGATCGATCGGGGTTCGACTCCAGGCACCCCCCTTGTTCAGCTGTTTTGAAGGGGCTGCAGTGCTTGTATGAGCGCTGGTTGCCCTTCATTCCTAATCTGCTCGAACTGTAAATCGCGGACACACTTGTAGCGGCCGTTCACAGTAAAACAGCCATCTCCCGCTGAAGTGAATACTGTGAACCGCCGCTACCGGTGTGTTGGTGATTCACAGTATGAGCAGTGACTGGAATAAGGGGGAAGCAGTGCTCGTACTAGCGCTGCGGTCCCCTCAAAACAGCTGATCGGCGGGGGTGCCTGGAGTCGGACCCTGACTGATCAGATATTGATGACCTTTCCGGAGGATAGGCCTTCAATTTTTAGGGACTGGACAACCCCTTTTAGAAGTAATGATTAACAGGAGCTTAGCTTACTCCTCTTCTCCCTCTCGTATATAAAGTTCTTTAGTCTTCATGCATAAAAGACAGAGTAAAGCGGTGTACAGGATTACGTGCTTCAAGTCTGAACCGGCTCCTCAGATAAAAAACACTGTGTGATAGTAACAGTTAGGTCAGGGGTTATAAATGGTAAAGACCCTAAAAGAAAACCCTGATCAGAAATATATGTTTGTAGTCCTCAGACCCGGCGGATCTCGTTCTCTGTGGAGGCGGCGCAGGGTTTATTGTTAACAACTCAGAATTAAAGTGAGTGTGAATGTGATGAACTATATTAGTGGTACTTTCAAGTTCAGATACAGACCTAATGTGAGTGAATGATCCTGGGCATGAAGTAGTGTTAGGCACGCAGGGAATATAGAGATCACGGTGTATGTCGTATTGTGAAAACCACCATACGGTTAACGTTAAAGATGGGAAAAAAAATGGCGTGATTAGATTGGGTGAAGGAGGAATGATTAATATGGAGTCTGTACTCAAGATGTAGATTAAACGGCAATAAACATTAAAATGGGGAGTTTCGTCCGTGCAGATTGTCTATAACCACTGAAGAGGAATAGATACTTCCGCAGTACAATACAACGCTGCGACTGTGCCGTATCCTCACAAGCTGAGGACATATCAATGTTGGTGAGTATACCTGGTTATAGTAGGATTACACCTCTCGTACCATTGGGCTATATTCACATGACAGTGAAAAAAAAAGGATCAACTGTCCATTTTTCTTTGATCTTTTGCATCAGTGTGTCTCCAAAATCTCATCCATTTTCCCGCTGGCACAGGCATGAAAAAAAAAAAAAGGATTTGTCAGGGTTATGTAGATCGTGCTATAGTGCCCACTGTAGATAGTGCCCGGATATATGGTGTCACAGTGCCCATGTAGATAGTGCCCACATAGTGCCACAGTGCTAATGTAGATGGTGCCCACTATCACCTTTCACTATTCCCATGCTGTCTCCTCTGACCAGGCCTGTTCCAGCGAAGCGACTCAGGCAGCGCAATGACGTCATCGTGCCGCCTGGATCACAAAAAAGCACAGAATGGTGGGAAAGGAAACAAATGGCTCCCTTTCCTCTCCAGTGCTGCCAATTGTATCCGTAGCCTAAGCACGCGGATACAATTCAGGACCAGGGAGGTAAATGATACGTTTTTAACGGCACATGGATGGCTTTCTGAAAAACGGCCATTAAAAACTGATCCAGAGACTTCCGGTTCTGTGCTCTGGGATGTAAAGACGGAGGCAGGTAAGCTCCTTGTTTTCTGAACCTCTGACCTCTCCGCAGCCACCTACCTGCAATTGTTAGGCCTTGTTCACACGGCGTGCATTCAACTTATTTTTGCCGCATTTTACGCACCGAAAAACGCATCAAAAATGCTTGCTTTAAGCTTCCCATTGACATCAATGGGAAAACTCATTGTAGTGCAAGTGTTTAAAAAACGCGTTGTGTAAAAAATGAAGCGTCCGGTCAGTTCTTGGCGCATAAAACGCAAAGAAAATATGCCTAATTCCCATAGTCAATGGGAGTCCTAATTACGCACCGAAAAAACGCCAAAACGCCTGTAGCGTTTTTGAAGCGTTTACACACAGTTTTTTAGAGCGCCGTGTGAACAAGGCCTAATCAGTCCAAGCGGATAGCAGAAGGACCTGAGACTGGCGAGCTGGTGTATGGAGCGTTATCTCCTCATAAGCGGCAGCCATGCACACACCCGCCCGGCCGGGCATAATATACAAGGCGCAGCTACACCAAAGATGGTGGTGCCACGCCAGACATCTCATCTAAGTAGGTCTCAGAGCCCAGAAACTGTAGGGGACATTGAACCTCCGTCTGAGGACACTGACTCTAGACCACTGGACTATAGAAAGCTGGTAATTGAAGTGGCAACATGTCTAGCCCCTAATATAAGGGACACACTAACGGCCACGGTGTTGACCACCCTACAACAGATCCAAAATGAGGTGACATTTCATGGTACTCGTCTTGAGGAGCTAAAACAACAACTTAACCTGCTGGAAGAAAATCAGCAGGGGCCCATACATGCATTAGAGACCTGCTGGAAGAAAATCAGCAGGGGCCCATACATGCATTAGAGACCTGCTGCGAGAGAACAACAAACTAAAAGACCGCATGGAGGATCTTGAAAATTGTTGGTCGGTTTGCCTGAACATATAAAACTGCAACATTTACAACAGTTATGTGAAACTGAACTCCCTGAGGCGCTGGGACTTGCGGGATCCCATAGGGTGGAAAGGGCACATCGTGTAGGATCTCCAGTAATGTTGGATTCCAACAAGGAACCTAGACAAGCTAGACCACGACAAGTGATCATGCGCTACCTGGACAACGACAAGGAAGACATTCTATGTGCCTTTAGATCCCACAACACCCCTTTGCATATTAGGTGCACCACAGTGATCTTGTAAGCGGATTATTCGGTTGGAGGTCACACGTAGACGTAGATCCTCTGGAGGAGTACGTACCACTCTCTACAAACGTAAAATCAAATTTCAACTCCAGTACCCTGCCATTTTGAAGATCACACAGCCAGATGGATCAATTTAAGTGTTTCATTCACCGGAGGATGCATCGACTTTCCTAGGTAGGGGTCCCAGCAGGGGGAGCAGAGGAGAGCAGGTACGGCGACCCCAAAGAATGACGGCGACGTGAGTAATCATGAACCATGAACCCTCAGTCTCCACCCACAGCAGATCCTGGTCGGACGTGGCTCGGCTCGCCCAACATCACCAAAGTAACATTGTGCTTGGTCACCAAGGGCACAACGACGTCACTGCAATGATGACAAACCGGCTACGACAACCCCGGACTGATAAGTAGATACTATCTTCAAGACAGACGAGTTGAGGCATATTGCTATAGACGTGATTCTATTTGTTTCGGGTAGGTGCTCGACTTTAAGACGCACCAAATGAAAATTGCCATTGTACACAGTCGAAAGAGTTTAGACGCAGTATTATATAACTTTGATCTGTTATTTCCCGAAGATGTGACGTTATGCGTTCAATCTTAGTTGGGGATCCGAATGAAGGTGTGCATAGGGGCGGTGGCGAGTGGAGAAGTCACAACCCAGAAAAAAGTGAAGTCATGTATGCCAAACTGACTTCTGGATTGGTGAGACGGGAGTGGGCATTTTTTATTTGAGATCGAGGTTTATCATGTTATATGGTAGTTTACATTATGCTTTTACATAACTTTGTTAGTTTGTTCGGAGCACGATAGCGCAGACCCAATAGAGCAATTCACGTTGGAATGGGAACATACCAATTGTACATAGGGATATATGGAAAATTATTTTTGATTGTTGTTATACAAATTCGCTTATACAGCTGACCTCATGGAATTTAAAGGGGCTCCATTCTCCAAAAAACGGATGATGGTACTTCAACACTTAAAGAAACTTCAAACTGAACTTTGTCGCCTACAGGAGACTCATCTGGAGGAGTGCGATTTCCCCCGCATGAAAAAACTGTGGGTGGGTTCAGTCTACGGCTCTTCAGCGTGCAGCCGTAAAGCGGGGTACTTCTGCTTGGTCATAGAAATGCAGCTCATGGCGTGACACACTCGGATACAGATGAGGAGGGCCGTCTGCTCCCTCTCGTTCTTAACACTCCATGTAGGATTTTGAGCATTTATAATGTATACGAACCTAACAGTGATAATGTCTCTTTTTATGCAAAACTGGAACAAGCACTGCTACCTGATCCTATCCCACATAAAATATTAGGGGAGACTTTAATTCCGTTCTGGATCATACGAAAGATAGATGTCTAAGCACAATTCCAGGTCACATTTCAAATCCCAAACTTGGTCCTTGGAGACAGGACAGGGTTCTGGGACCACTCCTAGAAAGCACTCGCTTACTGGACCCCTGGAGGGTGGGGAACCCAGATGAGCGGGAATATACCCACTGTTCTCATGCCCAGCATTCTTGGTCAGGAATAGATTATCTATTCATAACTCAGTCCTTACAGCCCCGGCTGTCTTCCACGACTATTGGGGATCTGGTGATATCAGACCATGCTTCGGTACTGCTATCGCTTCAGGAGATATATCCCAGAGGCTCAGACTACATATGGCGATTTCCCGCTCATCTTGCTTCTGACGACTCTTTTGTGCGATTACTGTGATGGCCATGGTTGCGGACCGCAGCCTTTCCTTACCTGGCGACGTCTGCGACCACAGTCCGTTGTTTTCCTGCCGGTGTCTCCCTCCTAGGGGATGCCAGCACTCACGGCTGGCTGGTCCAGCTCTCACTAGTAAGGTGCGCGCGGGCCTGACCTTAAAGTGCCAGCGCGCAGACATGTTTAAAGTTCCCTAATCAACCCCTGCCCATCCTGGACTATAAGAAGGGCTCCGCCCTTCCCCACATTGTTGTAGTTTTTCCCATGTCTGTATTGCAAATTTTCCCTTTGTGTTTTCCTGCTCCCAGTGTTCTCTTGTCCTGCCTCCTGTATCCTGTGCTGTGCCTTTTTTCCGAGCCTGTATAGTACCTGAGCCGTGGCTTGGCTCGTCTGCTGGAATACTCCACGTTGGCTGTCGCCTGTCATCCCAGATACCATCCGCCACGTCTGGGGCAACCCACCACCTCCAGCCCCATCTGTGCCAGAGCCCCTGCCGCCATCTGGACTATCCCAGGTACCTGTATGCTACACTCCTACCATAGACTTTGTGCGTAGACTATGAGTTGGTCAGCTGCCTCTCCGTTACGGCGGGGTCGACCTACCCCTAGATCGTGACGATTATTAAAGGGCTGGATGTTGAAATATGTATCAGCCTATGAGACACATAAAGACGATATGTCACTTGTAACATCTATGGCCACGGCCCGTCGTTCTGACTTACCCCTCGACTGCCACGACCATGGACATGTGAGTTCCCTGCAGCGTCGTCCCCCTATGAGGCGCCGGCACTCACTTCCTGGTATCGAGACTGTCTCCCGGAGGGCGTGCGTGCCCATGCCCGCATGTTCTTAAAGGGCCAGTGCCCGCATAATTGCAGGAAGTCTGAAATCAAGCCCAGACTGCTACTGGACTATAAAAAGGTCTCTGCCCTCTTGTTCTTTGCCTGAGCGTTGTTCATTACCCAAAGTTTGTCTTGCAAATGGTCTCCTAGTGTCTTCCAGTTCCCAAGTGTTCCCTGTTCCTGTATCCCGTGCTATCCTGGTCAAGTGCCGTGCTGAGCTGTTGTCATGTTGTGCTGTATTCCATGCCTGTTCTGCTACTCCACACTTGACGTCTACCTGCTGCCTGGTCCCAGCCGAGCCTGCCTTGCTACTGTCCGAGTTGCCACAGGTACACTTTCTGGATTATAGACTCTGTACTATAACTGTTTGCAATCTGCCATCCCGCTACGCGGTACGGCCCAGTAGGTCCACACCCCGCATCGGGACAGTACGCTCAGGTCATGGACCCTGCTGGTCAATTCAAGGACATGTCACCCTCCCAAGCCATGCAGGCGGACCTGCAGGATCTCCGAGCAAGACCGGATCAACTTCTTGTGGCAGTGGACTCCATGGCACAGCAGCTAGGGATGCTAGCTGCTTCCCTTCCTGCCCCCTATGCAAGCTCCTCCGTTCGACCCTCCTGCTACACCTCCTGGCAGTTCTGGCTCGGATCCTTGGTTCTCACTGCCATTACCTTCTCGGTTCCATGGAGACGCAAGTATGTGCAGGGGGTTTCTGAACCAATGCCATATCCATTTTACACTGCACGCCCAAGTATTTCCGTCGGACGGAACCAAGATCGCCTTCATCGTGTCTCTACTTGCCGGCAAGGCCCTGGCATGGGCAAACCCAATCTGGGAACGTCAGGAACCCGAGACCCAAGACTTCCAGGGGTTCGTGCAGATATTCTGTACTGTTTTCGAGGAGCCAGGACAAGTCTCGTCGGCAGCCACTTCTATATTTAACCTTCGCCAGGAGGACACCTCCATGGGCGAATACACCATCCAGTTCCGGACCCTGGCAGGAGAACTGTCCAGGAACAATGAGGCCTTTGTATCATCCTTCTGGCATGGTCTATCGCCCGAGATCAAGGACGAACTTGCTGCTTGAGATCTACCACCTGCCTTGAACGACCTGATTCTGCTTGCTACTCGGGTGGACATAAGGCTCAGGGAGAGATCTCATGAGGTTCGACAGGAGAGACGGCTTCCTAGACTGGCGCCCAACTTCCAGCAACCCCTCTTGCCGCCTTCTATTGCTTTGCCCGAGGTTCCAATGCAGGTGGATCGGCTAAAATTGTCCGTTCAAAAGAAACAGATGACTGTCCGATACAACTAGATGACACACTCTTGCACAGAACAACCTTACCAAACATCACTAAGGAACAGCTAACTCTCCTAAATACCCAGATAATTAAGGAAAAGGTACATCAGACCATTAGAAAATTGAAAAATGCTAAAGCCCCCGGTCCAGACGGAATGACCGGAGAATTTTTCAAAATCATGAGAGAACAAGTGATGGAGACTCTGGTCACTCTTTTAAACAACGCCCTGGGTATAGAAGGACTACCCTCCTCAGCGGACACGTCGTATATTAAACTTTTGTTAAAGGCAGGGAAAGATCCATATAGCTTATAAACATTGATGCTAAACTTCGCTCTAAGATCATGGCAAACAGGTTGGCGGAGATAATGCCGAGTCTCATAGACCCGGAACAAGTGTGATTTATCAAGGGTCGATCGGCAATCACAAATATTAGGACGGAATTGGCAATAAAAAACGGCTCCAAAAACGTCTCAAGAAGTGACATGCACTCCTTTTTCGCGGCCGTCGGAACAGAACGCCGTTTTCCCATTGAAATCAATGGGCGGATGTTTGGAGGTGTTCTGCTTCCGAAAATAAGCTGTGCGAACATACCCTATGGGTTCAAAACCAAGATTATTCAGATCGGCACTCACAACAGGTCTGTATCTGGACTTGAAAGTACCCTTAATAGTTCATCACATTGACACTCACAGCAATTCTGAGCTTGTTAACAATAAACCCTGCGCCGCCTCCACAGAAGTGAGAACGAGATCCTCCGGGTCTGAGGACTATAAACATATATTTTTGATCTGGGTTTTCTATTAACATTCCTGATAGACGTATGATAATGTCTTTCTTACGCAGGCGCTACTGACTTGTATGGTTGTTACCAGCTGCCGGTTGTTGTGCACTGACCTACTAACTGCCTTTTTGGGGGTCTTTGCCCTTTATAACCCCTGACCTGACTGTTAGGCCTAATTCAAAAGAGCATGTTCGGCCCGTGATCTACGGACCCTATTTCGGCAGTATTTCCCGGACCGAACACACTGCAGGGATCCGGGCTCCTGGCATCTTCGTTATCTATGACACTAGGAGTCCCTGCCTCTCCGTGGAACTTCTGTCCCGTACTGAAAACATGATTACAGTACGGGACAGTTGTCCCGCAGCGAGGCAGGGACACCTAGCATCGTACATAACTATGATGCTAGGAGCCCGGCTCCCTGCACTGTGTTCGGTCCGGGACTTCCGGCCGAAATACGTCCGTCCATTACGGACCGAACATGCTCGTGTGAACCCAGCCTTAGGGGCTCATGGACCACTATGAAAGCCCAATTACAGCTACGTACAAGACAGATCCTGAGCCCTAAACCTCATTCACGAACACCAAGAGCAGCTCAGTCCAACATTATTGGGAGCTAACATGACAGCCGGTGCTGGAGTCTGTGGGAGTCTGGGCTTTTTAATATTTTTTAATGTGTTTTTAGATTTATGGAAAAAAAGTGAACCCCATGCCCACGAGGCAAAAAACACTAACAAAATGTACTATAGATTTGAAGTATGCAGGTTTCTGGAATTGCCCAAAAATAGTCTTACAATCAAACACATGGGCTAGGGGAGGCCCGCACTACTCTTGTTCAGATCTGTTTGTAACTCCCGAATGTGCAGCCACTTTTCCATTGCACACAAGGATGACGGAGGTCCCAGAACACGGCTGTAATGGAATGTGTCTTCATCTTGCCAGATAACATAAAGAAAAATGGAAAGAAAGCTCCAAATGAAGGTGAGGTCCGTAAGTAGAATATCAGGCTGAGCACGATCCATGGTCCATCAGGGTGTGAGCTCTCAGGTTAAGGCCGGATTTACACGAGCGCGTGCGTTTTGCGTGCGCAAAAAACGTGGCGTTTTGTGTGCGCAAAAGGCACTTAACAGCTCCGTGTGTCATCACCATATGGTGCGCGGCTGCGTGATTTTCGCGCAGCCGCCATCATTAGGACACTCTGGATGTTTGTAGCACGTGGTGCTTTTCTGTTTGCAAACATACTTTTGACTGCTCTTGCGTGAATCACGCGCGTCACACGGAGGTGCTTCCGTGTGCTGTGTGTGATTTTCACGCACCCATTGACTTCAATAGGTGCGTGATGCGCGGAAAACGCAGAAATATAGAACATGTCGTGAGTTTTACACAGCGGACTCACGCTGCACAAAAATCACTGACAGTCTGCACAGCCCCATAGACTAACTTAGGTCCGTATGAGACGCGTGAAAACCACGCGCGTTGCACTGACCTATTATACGTTCGTCTAAATAAGCCCTAACTCTGACTCTTTACCTTTAACTTTTGCAGAAATATCTGGTACAAGGAGAGGAGGTCTGTAGGTCTGTAGGTCTGTAGGTCTCTAGGTCTGTAGGTCTCTAGGTCTGTAGGTCTCTAGGTCTGTAGGTCTGTAGGTCTCTAGGTCTGTAGGTCTGTAGGTCTGTAGGTCAAAGTTGGCAGAAGTAAAAAAAATTAGCTGCAACCTCAGTCCTCTCAGATCACAGGATGAGGTCAGGGCTGGAGTTGGTGAGGTAGAGGAGAACGTTTTTACTTGTAAGGGTATGTTCACACATCCTATTTACGTCCGAAAATACGGCTCCAAATCGCCGGCAAACATCTGCCCACTGAAATCAATGGCGTTACGATGTTTTGTGCACACCGGCTCAAAAGACAGCGCGTAAAAAGACGCGTATGTGATGTGTGTATTATGTTCGTGTATGTCCGTGTTATACTGTCTGCTGAGCCCTGTATCTAATCCTCCTACACTCTGCAGTCGCTCAGAAAATAGCGGCACACAGTGTAGGAGGTTTGAAGATACAACCCCCTCCTTCTCTTGGCACTAGCCAGGATAAGGGAGGGGGGATTGTGTGAGGACACTAGAGAGAGTGTGTCCACCCCAAATTTGCAGCATAAAGCAATGAGGTTGCTTTACCACAGTGACCATGCTGCAATTTTGGGAATTGCTCCCTCTAGTGACCAGCACATGGAAATGTTATAAATTAGAATCTAATTTATAATATTTCCTGACTTGTGAAAAAATTAAAAAAATTAAAACAATGTGTAATCACTCAAATCCTAATTGTTTAACTGAAAAAAAAATTAAAAAAAATTCTAGCCACACATTCCCTTTAATTGTCAAGTTTATTGTAATTTTATTCTTCTATTTCATGTACAAAGCTTCTCAGTCCAATGGTGGACAGACCAGGGTGGCCGGCCAGAAGAAGAATGAAGGAGCAAGGAAAAATTCTATGTTTATTGGGTCTGAACAACCCCAGGGGTGCGCGACAGGACAAAAAACGGAGAAAGGCCAACAACCTGGTGACGACATCAAACCCAAACCTAAAAGAGCAAGAAAACCGACTGGTAAACAACGACGTGTGTGCAGAGCACTGAGGATCACAATGTTATTCATGGCACTTATGAATCACCTTACACTTATGTTTGTGCAGAATCTAAAGCCCTGGAGAAGTCAACGGTGAAAGCGCAAACCCAAGGTGGAGCTGCGTGCCGCAAACGAGCAGGACAGGAGCAAAGTGAGGAAGCTGCAAAACCAAAAAGAACAAAAAAACAATCAGCGACCGGTAAGTGAAGTGACTCGTCATTGTGAACAAAAAACTTTCAGTTGTAAGACTGGGCCTGGGTTACAAGGAATCGGGGGGTCCAGATACCGGGGACCAGTCATGAGTGATGTGAAGTGTTGACTTCTTCATCATTCTTTACGTTCTCATGAAGTGACCTTTTAACCCCTTAATGACCAGGTTATTTTTTAAGTTTTTTGTAACTTTTTTATTTTTCATCGACATCGCTGTATAAGGTCTTGTTTTTTGCGGGACAGGTTGTAATTTTTATTAGCACCATTTTGGGGTACATAGAATTTATTGATTAACTTTTATCAACTTTTTTGGGGGGGAATAGAAAAAAACCTGCAATTTCCCACACTTTTTTGCATCCTAAATTTACACCGTTTACCGTGTGGTATAAATAACACAATAACTTTATTCAGCGGGTTGTTACGATTGCAACGATACCAAATTTGTATAGATTTTGTATGTTTTACGACTTTTACACAGTAAAAACGCTTTTTTTCAAAATTATTTGTTGTTGTGTCTCCGTATTTGAAGAGCCATAACTTTTATATTTTTTCGCCGATGCGGTTGTGTGAGGGCTTTTTTTTTGCGGGACGACTTGTAGTTTTTATTGGTGCCATTTTTAAGTAGATGCGACTTTTTGATCACTTTTTATCACATTTTTTTTAACAAAAAAAACAGCAATTTTTGCCTGGTTTTTTATTTAATTTTGTATGACGTTCACTGTATGGGTTAAATGATGTAATAAGTTTATAGTCGGGGTCGTTACAGACGCGGTGATACCAAATATGTGTAACTTTTTCCTTTATTTTAAATTATTTTTTAATAATAAAGCAGTGTTTAAGGGGAAAAAGTGGGTTTTATTTTTTTTCTCACTTGTTTATTTTTTTAAACTTTTTATTAATTTTTTTTACTTTTTCACTAGTCCCACTAGGGGACTTCACTGTGCGATCCTCCGGTCACATTTATAATACACTGCAATACTTTTGTATTGCAGTGTATTATGCCTGTCCGTGTAAAACGGACAGGCATCTGCTAGGACATGCCTCTGGCATGACCTAGCAGGCATTCACCACAGGCAGACCTGGGGGCCTTTATTAGGCCCCCGGCTGCCATCAGAGACACAGACAATCGGCGATCTTATCTCCAAAACCACTCAGATGTGGCGCACGCTATTCAGCAACGCTGAAGGGTTAAACGGGTGCGATCGATACTTATATCGATCTCACCCGGTCGAGCAGGGACGCCCCCAGCCTTCATATACCTCTGGCAGCCGAGAGCAGGGACATTTAATGGCTCCCTGCTCTGTTTATTTATTCCGATGCAGCGCCGTAAAAAGGCTATTGCATCGGAATAAAGCCCGTCAGTGGCCGCCCTAAAACACTATGGGCGGTCAGTAACGGGTTAATTGTCAAGTTTGTTGTGTTTTAATTCTTCTATTTCATGTACAGAGCTTCTCTTTCCAAAGGTGGACAGACCAAGGTGGCCGGCCAGAAGAAGAATGAAGGAGCAAGGAAAAATTCTATGTTGATTGGGACTGAACAACCCCAGGGGAGCGCGACAGGACAAAAAACGGAGAAAGGCCAACAACCTGGTGAAGACATCAAACCCAAACCTAAAAGAGCAAGAAAACCAACTGGTAAATACTTATGTAGAGCACCTGATGATCTTGTCCTGATGATCTTGTCCTGATGATCTTGTCCTGATGATCTTGTCCTGATGATCTTGTCCTGATGATCTTGTCCTGATGATCTTGTCCTGATGATCTTGTCCTGATGATCTTGTCCTGATGATCTTCTCCTGATGATCTTCTCCTGATGATCTTCTCCTGATGATCTTCTCCTGATGATCTTCTCCTGATGATCTTGTCCTGATGATCTTGTCCTGATGATCTTGTCCTGATGATCTTGTCCTGATGATCGCTCAGGCACATCAAGTGTGATCAGGAGCGAGGCAATGGCTGTAATAAACAGTGGCAACCGTGCTCTTTTGGCAGACAGTAGAGAAGCATCTGATT
Source organism: Rhinoderma darwinii (assembly GCF_050947455.1). Taxonomy (NCBI): domain Eukaryota; kingdom Metazoa; phylum Chordata; class Amphibia; order Anura; family Rhinodermatidae; genus Rhinoderma; species Rhinoderma darwinii. Next base: position 144,435,308 of record NC_134692.1, on the reverse strand, counting down.
TCCCCCGTTAACCCTTGAATGCTGCTGATCGTGGCATTTAAAGGGAAAGAGTGAGGGGGACCCCCCTTTGATCATGTCCCTCTGATGCCATCGAGGCCAATACCTTATATAGACAGGCAGTCCAGGGTCCATTGAAGGACCCCGGCGCTGTCTGACCAGATTTCCTGTTGTTAGGGGTGTACTTAGTGTACAGATATGTGCCAGTTCACTATAGTTCAAAAATAAAGATCACAATTAAAAATGGCCCTATAGTATTAAAAAAAAATAATTGTTAAATTAAAATCTGCAAACAAAATAAACCCAAGTGCGCGTTTTTTACAATAAATACACATTATTAAAATATAAGTCCCAAAACATCAAATAATATATACAAACTTGGCATTGTCACGACGGTAACAAAATGCACAACAAAGTTATAGCGTCATTTATGAGGATCGGTGTGCGATGTAAAAAAAACAAAAACTGCAACGGGACTGCTTTTTTTTTTTTTGATCTTTGCCAAAATAAAATGAATAGAAATGAAACGTTAATGTAGCAAAAAAAACGGCACCTACATAAAGTACAACTCGTCCTGCAAAGAACAAAGCCTCATATCGCTGCGTCCAACAAAATATAAAATAGTTATAACTGTCAGGGTGCAAAGAGTTAAAATAAAAAATGGTCCCGGTCTTTACGGGGTTAAGACATATCTGATATGGTGGTGAATATGAATCCAGGGTAATCTATTCGGCTTCAGCCGTCCAGCGAGTCCTAATTGGCAAATCATCAAATCACTATTTCATGTAGGACAATGGACCAGGAATATTCTGAGGAGACGGTAACTCATGTCCCAGAGGGAGCGCTTCATGCCCGGGTCTATATATTGGGGAGGGGGTTCGCGTCCTATTAAACAGCTCATCCCTATTGGCTGAAAAATAAGAATGAGGGAGAGGAGAAAAGCGAGCTGGATGCCGTGAAGAATTTCCTGCAAAACTCCAATATAGCAATTGGCTCCCTCACCTCTACATGCAACGCCCACAGTTCCCGAATATCTGCCGACCTGTGTCCAAAAAAGCCTCAGGCCTCATTCACACGACATTAAGAAACGGCCGTATGACGGCCTTTAAAAAAACGGACCATTTATTTTCACTGTTGTGTCACTGCAGCCTTAGGCCTCATGCACATGACCGTAGCCGTGTGCACGGCCGTGATTTTCGGGTCGGCCGGCTGCGGACTGTCAGCCGCGGGCCGCCCGCAAATCGTAGGACATGCACACGGCCGCCGTCATTGTTTTCAATGAGCCCGGACTGCAGAAGACGGCCGTAATAAGACATGTCCGTTCTTTCTGCGGTGCGGGTTCCCGGGCCGTGCAAAGACCGCAAGAACTACGGTCGAGTGCATGGCCCCATAGAAATGAATGGGGCCGCAATTCTCCCGTGGATTTTCGGGGGAATTGCGGCCGCAAAAACACGTTGGTGTGAATGTGGCCTGAGACATAAAGAAGAATAATAAGAAGCTGCTAACGACATGATCTCTTTCTGTAATATATTTTTTCCATTCATTTACCGCAGATAAGAAACATTTTGTTATTAAAAATCGAAACAGCTTAATAAAGTCAATAACGCTTGTGGAACCGATTCTGGATGATCTTTTGGAAAAGGAGTTACTGACGCAGGAACAATACAATATCATCCGCAAGAAACCCATCATCCAGGACAAGATGAGGGAACTCTACGACTTTGTCAGATCCTGGGGTGTCACAGATAACGACATATTCCTGGAAATTTTGAAGACGCACAACCCCATCATCATTAAGAATCTCACAGAAAAATCTAATCGAGAGAAGAAGTAGATGCTCCACGCCAGCGCTTCGCCCACCGGAGACCCCGCCATTGCTTTCTTTTCTTTTCAATTTTCTTTTTATTGTTTTTGAACAAAATTAAATCAAAATTAAATCAAAATTAAATCTTACAAACAGAATGTCGTGCCGATTTAGACCGCAATCAAGAAGATGTAATATAACAGTAATCACACCTGGATTCTCTCTTTTTTTTTTCAGTTAGAATAAAATTTGGCAGATTGTTTATTGAGTAGATCTTTTAGGGATCGCCTTTTAGCCGTGAGTCAGGTAAGGATGTCCAGTGTTTGCAAATTTTTATGTTGTCGTTCAAGTTTGGAAATTTCCTCATATAACTCAGAAAGGTTTCGCCTTTTAATTCTATTTTGGTACGAACTAATAGAAATCAATTCACCTCTAATCACCGCCTTATGGGCCTCCCAAATCACCGGCATGGGACATCGCTCGGAAGTATTAGTTTGGAATTAAGATGTTAAAGACGAGGCAATACGTTTTCTAATAGCATCAGACTTGTGTAGACTTTCATTTAGGGACCATGTCTTATGTCCAGATGTTCTATGTGTTAGCGAGGGGCGTAGCAGTAGAGGAGAGGGATCTGAATGTGCAGTGGTGAGAATTCCGCAATATTTGGTAATATCGATAGAGGAAGAAATAAATAGTCTCTGCTAGGAATCGTGTGGAGATGAGAAGTGCGTATAATCAATTGCAGTTGGGTGTATATACCGCCAGGTATCAATTAAGGGAAAGGATTGAAGAGATTTTTTAATATGTGAGAGTCCTCTGTGCGAAAGTGAGGACTTTCTTGAGGAAGAGTCAAGGCTCAGTTCCAGAGCCACGTTTAGGTCCCCACCCATTAGGAATATGCCTTCTATAAAAGTCCTAACTTTGTCTAGAACAGATGGGATCCATGAAGCCTGGCTGGTGTAAGTTACATATATAATACCCAACGTAACAAGTCATCCAACCAAAAGGCCTTTTATGAACACGTATCTGCCTTTGCTGTCAGAAAGTGTATCATGTAAAACAAAGCGTACATGTTTGGCGAGGGCTATTGCGACTCCACAGGAGTTTTTGGTTGGGGAATACGAATGAAACCATGTGTTGTAATGCGATCGATGGAAAGAAGGGGATTTATGGGCCCGTAAATGGGTTTCTTGAAACAATACAATGTCTGCTTTTGTGTTTTTCAGATAATGAAGGATTTGCGAACGTTTGACCGGTGAGTTTAGGCCTCTAACATTGTAAGAGACTATTGGCCATGTTGGATGAGGGTTAGTCATAGTGACGTTGCGGAATCGGAGACGTTAGAATCGGTGTCTCTCTCTCGAAGAAATGTCCTATAAAATGGGGAAGGGGAACAAGGGATGAAAGGAACATAAACATAATTAGTACAGTTTGTAACAATACTATAGGGATAACATCGGTGAACTGGTTCACCATGAACAAATGTCGCAAGCGAACAAACGTCATTTGACGTGGCGGAGCAATAGAGAAAATCCTAAGGTGAATGATACCAGAGAGGAGGCAGGAATCCAGGTGTAGGTACGTTGGTGTAACAGGGTGTTCCTTAGACTTTTTGGGTCTACCAAACTGGGTAAGACAAAGATGTCTATATGTGATGTGAATAATCTGCTGACTATGAATGTTTTTACTCCCCTCGAAAATAAACCTATATAGGAGTAGTAAAATGAAGGATAGAGTTCACAATTAGGAGAGAACGATGTTCGATAACTCGGCGTTCCGGCATGAACACTCGGATACTAACCGCAAGTTGGGGGGAGTGAAGTAGAAAATATAAGTCAACATACATTCTCTTACTATCTAAGTTCAGCATCAAGAGAACATAGAAACCATATGGATTGGTTGCATCATTCCTTAACCCCTACCCGCACGAGGACGTACAGTTACTGAGTTGTTTCCAGTGCACACTGTCGCTGACAGCTGACACTCCACTCTTGCCGGCCAGCGGTCCTTTGCCGCTGATTTCGGCGAATTAACCCCTTAAATTCGAAGATCGGTTGCAATCGCCGAATTTTAGGGGTTTCTAGCATATCGGCAGACTCGGTCCGAAATCGCGGGGTTTGCCGATAGTTAGCATGGCAAACGGAAGCCAAACAATGTCTTCCATGTCTGCCATGGACGGAAGCCCGTTAGGACCATCCTTCGGCTGGTCCTGATAGGCTTCCTGTCAGAGTGATAGGAAGTCACTGCGTCGTTCCCGATGCACACTATCGGCGACAAGGTGTGCATCGGGAACTGGGAGATTAGCTGTCCCCGACAGCTGACACTCCAGTGTTGCCGATCAGCGGCGCATCGCCGCTGATTTCGGCAATTAACCCGATAAATGTGGTGCTCGATTGCGATCACCACATTTAGGGGGTTTGTAGCACATCAGCAGCCCCCATGCAATTGTGGGGGCTGCTGATGCTTGTGATGGCATCCGGAGGCCAGGCAATGGCCTCCGGGTCTGCCATGTATGGAAGCCTAAGAGGACCAGCCTCTGCTGATCCTCGTAGACTAACTGTCAGAGTGACTGTGACGTCACACTGACAGTTGGAATACGTTACACTACCTAGGTAAGTTTGGCTGCTTGTAAGCCCTTTTTCTGTCTCCAAAAAGCTCAAAACAAAAACCTAATTGTGCTTACTCAGCCCATCACCAGAGGAGAGAGAGAGGAAAGCCCCCCTAGAGCACCAGCCCAGAGGCCAAAGCCACCCCCAACCACCACCCCGGTCCCTATCGCTAAACCTATCCTGCTTGCCCTATCTCTATCCCTTATTACTTTATAAACTAATCTGTCCCTCCTGCTGTCTCTCATTCTGTCCCTATCACTATTTCCCAGTGTCATGGCCAGGTGTAGATCCCTACCTCCAGTCTAATACCCAGGGGCACCCCCCCCTCCCCTTAAGGATGGTTCAACCTAGGGCACCCTAAAATTAAAGCCCCTCCAAAGTCGAGAGGCCTTGGATGCACCCAGTTTCTCAACCTCCAGAGACCGGACCTTCACCAGGTCATCCATGATATTCCTACACACCTCGTCCTCCAGGAGGATTTTAAACTGAGTCGATACTAAGCACCGTGCATTCCACGTGAAATACCTGATCACTAAACTAACTAAAAAAGAAGTGCAATGATCCCTTCCACCCAGGTCTCCGAATGCCCTATAGGCCCAACCAGCGTAGGAGAGGTTGGTCAGACCGGGCCAACCGATGGAGGCACCCACCCGTTTGTAAACCTCTGCATTGAAGGAACACTGAAGCAAGAAATTGTCCATGCTTTCCAGCGTGTCACCGCACTCCTCCCGAGGACAACCTCTTTCATCGGAGTTTCTGCACTTCAGATTGCCCCTTATATACAGCCTCCCATGGAAGCAGCGCCAAGCCAGATCTCAAAACTTCTGGGGAATCCTCACAGAGTTTAAAAGTTTTAATCCCACCCGAGGTCTCTACTTGGGCAGTCCCTGAGTGCCAGGGGCTTCTGGAAGCAGGTCAAGAATTTTCTCGACATGGTCTTGATCTCCCACACCTCCATACCACACCGACGAACAACCTTCAGAACCGGGGCGGCATAAGCCGGGAGGTGCCCATGGGGTGCATGCAGGTCTTTCGCTTGTCCTCCTGTCTCCCATTCCTGGAAGACAGGCTGAAAACATCCCCTGCAGGAGGATATCCACAGAGGAGCCCTTTCTCTTTCAAAGAGGTTCGCCAAATTAATTTTAATGAATGTGTTTACTAGAAACACCACTGGGTTAACCATACCTAACCCACCTAGTTTCCTCTTGATTATGTTAAGCCTGTTTCCCCATAACAGTTGGAAGAACAGGCTATAGACCCGAGTCCAGAGAGGTTCTGGCAACATGCACACGCTGCCAAGGTAGAGCAACATGGGCATCAGGTAAGCCTTGGCCAGGTGAACCCTTTCCCTAAGGGACAAAGACCATCCCTTCCATTGGCCAACCTTCTGGGCAGCTATTGATAGCCTACCTTCCCAGTTTTCCTTGGGGTAATCACCCAGGCCAAATTCAACGCCTAAGATTTTAGCAGAACCTTTGGGCTCTGGGAGGGTGTCCGGGAGATCAAAACTTGGATTCCCCCCCCCCCCCCAGCCAGAAACTTTCACACTTGTCCCAGTTGATCCTGGACCCAGATGCACGTGAGTAGCACTCAACTTCTGACATCACCCACTCTGACTCTCCTCTCAAGGAAACAAAGATAGTGACATCATCCGCGTACGCAACCACCCTCTGAGTGGCTTCTGACCCCTCCAAGTCCATCCCCACCCCCGCCAATGGCCCACGATCGAGCCGCTTATGAAAGGGGTCGATCGCGAAAACACAGCAAGGGGCTTAAGGGGCAAACCTGGCGGACACCAGACCCAACCTCAAAGGGGGTTCCAGTCCACCGTTCACCAATGCAAAAGGCTCAGCCCCAGCGTATAGGGTCCGGAGCCAATTAATGAACTCACCCGGTAGGCCATACCTCAGAAGGACTGACCAAAGGTACTTGTGATTCACACGGTCAAAAGCTTTGGCCTGATCCAAGGACAGCATGTACCCCTCCCATCGGCCAGAATGTCCTTGCTCCACTGCCTCTCTGACACTGAGGACAGCGCTAAAGGTGCTGCGGCCTGGAACAGAGCAATGCTGGGTCGACTAAAGGAGCCAGGGTGCAAACAGTACTTTTGCGAGAACCTTTCTGTCCGTATTGAGGAGCGCTATGGGACGCCAGTTCTCAATACGGGTCGAATCCTTACCCTTTGACAGAATGATCAAAGCCGACTTGCCCATTGACTTTGGCAGAGTGCCCAAGGAGAGACACTCATTAAAAACCGCAAGAGGGGAACTAAGGTTCACTTAAAAGCCTTATAAAACTCAGATGTTAAGCCATCTGGGCCTGGCGACTTTTTTATGGCCAACCCATCAATCACCAGCATCACTTCCTCTTCCTTGATCGACTGTCAAAACACCAAGCAAGGGATCTGCTCCTGGCTCAGGGATGGTTTCAGCCAGGAAAGCCGACATTTTGTCTCGGTTTAGATCCTGCTCACACAAAAGCTGCGAATAAAAGGTTCTGATGACCTTCAGGATCCCTGATTTGGATCTCATCAGGGAGCCTGAACTATCTACCAGTCCTGTCACCACCTTACGACTCACTGACATCTTGCAGTTCCTGTAAGGGTTGGGCGAGCGGTACCTCCAGAAATCCCTCTCAAGAACTAAAGATGTGTGCCTATCATATTGGCATCTTTTGAGCAGAGCTTTCACCCCGGAGATTTCCTCACGGCTGCCTCCGGTTGAGACTAGATGTTCGAGTTTCCTCCTCTCTTGATACAGGCGATACCTGTTCATGGACCTGAGGCACGAGATCTGGCGGAAAAACTCAGCCACCTGTTCTTTGAACACCTCCCACCACTCAGACTTAGTACCACCTAGATCCAATAAAGGTACCTGGCTCTGAAGAAAATCTTCGAAGGCCTGGCTTATCTCCGCTTCGTCCAAGAGCGTAGAGTTCAGCCTCCATATACCTCTTCCCATCTGGAGGGACTCTGCAATGTTCAAAGAAAACATAATCATACAGTGATCGGAGAACTCCACCTCAACAACGGACACTGCCGAAGAGATGGCCTCCTCCTTTAAAAAAACCTGTCTATTCTGGACCTACAACTACCTCTACGATAGGTGAACCCTGAGTGGCCTGGGGTATACCAGAGGTCTGAGGCTCCATGTATGAATGGAGCCTCCTTCAGGGATGTTTCCTTAGCCCAGGCAGGTGATAGGAACCTGGGCTGGTGAAAAAAGGAAACTCCCTGGATCCTGGGTGTGGTCCTCACAGATCAGACACAGCAGCACTTGCACACACAACCTCCCTCCTTGCTAGTCACTGCTGGTGTGTATTTCTCTGGTAAAACCTTGTGTTACGGAATTATTTTTCTTACAAATGAATTTCAGCAAAAAAAATGAAATTTGTAAATTTCACCTCTAATTTGCCTTAATTCCTGTGAAACGCCTAAAGGGTTAAAATACTTTCTGAATGAGGTTTTGAATACTTTGAGGGGTGCAGTTTTAAAAATGGGGTGATTTATGGGGACTTTCTAATATATAAGGCCCTCAAAGCCACTTCAGAACTGACCTGCCCCCTGTAAAAATAGCCTTTTGAAACTTTCTTGAAAATATGAGAAATTGCTGCTAAAGTTCTAAGCCTTGTAACGTCCTAGAAAAATAAAAGGATGTTCATAAAATGATGCAAACATAAAGTAGACATATGGGAAGTGTTAACCAGTGACTATTTTGTGTGGTATTACTACTATCTGTCTTACAAGCAAATACATAAAAATTTAGAAAAATGCTAATTTTTGCTAAAATGTGAAGTTTTTCACAAATAAATATTGAATTTATCGACCAATTTTTTTCACTAACATAAAGTACAATATGTCACAAGAAAACAATCTCAGAATCACTTGGATAGGCAAAAGCATTCCAGAGTTATTACCACATAAAGTGACACATGTCAAATTTGAAAAAAATCATCTGTGTCCACAAGGCCAAAACAGGCTGTGTCCTAAAGGGGTTAAAGGAGCGACCCTTAATCATGTACTGACAGTTCACACAGGATAAACAGAGAAAGCAACCCGTGTTGCTTGTTGTAAGGCCCCATGCACACGAACGTGCTTTTGCGGCCGCAATTCCCCCGAAAATTCACTGGAGAATTGCGACCCTATTCATTTCTATGGGGCCATACACACGGCCATGGTTTCCATGGTCCCTGCATAGCCCTGGTCGGGGCTCATAGCAAATAATAGCCGCGGCCATGTGGCAGGCAAAATCACCGCCGTGCACATGGCCTTAGGTATCCTCAGCTTATGCTAATTCGCTGATTTTTACAACTCTATTGGGTTATATAAACCCCACCTTGAATGCCAGTCATTGCTTGACAAAGATCCCATTGAGACGGATCGAAACGTTGCTGCCTGTGGGGAGATTAAAACATGTCACCTTTTTTTCACCTATTTGCTTGGAGTGCTGTCTCTTTATTTGAAGTTTTGTATCGATATACAAAAATATTAAAAGTAAAAAAAAAGTCCTCCGAAATCTTAGGCTATGTTCACACGCAGCAGCAAATTTCATCTGAAATTACGGAGCTGTTTTTGCCTGAAAACAGCTCCTGATTTTCAGACGTTTTTGTAGCAACTCGCGTTTTTCGCGGCGTTCATTACGGACGTTATTGGAGCTGTTTATCAATGGAGTCAATGAAAAATGGCTCCAAAAACGTCCCAAGGAGTGTCCTGCACTTCTTTTTCGCGGGCGTCTTTTTACGTGCTGTCTTTTGACAGCGATGCGTAAAATTACACCTGGTGGGAACAGAACATCGTAACCCCATTGAAAGCAGCGGGCAGATGTTTGCAGGCGTAATGGAGCCGTCTTTTCAGGCGTAATTCGAGGCATAAAACGCCCGAATTATGTCTGAAAACAGTGCGTGTGAACAGACCCTTATAATCTATCGTTATTTAACCCGCACGGTGATCACAAATTGTATTTTTAACAATCAGTTTTTTCCTTGTAAAAGTTGTAAAACATAAAACAAACTATATCAATTTGGTATCGCCGTAATCGTATTGACCCGCAGAATAAAGTTAAAATGACGTTTTTACCGCACGGTGGACGCTATAAGAAGAAAATCCCCCAAAAATTGAGGAATCGCTATTTTTTTTCTATTCCACCCCACAAATATTTTTTTGCCCGTTTCCCAATACATTATATGGTACAATAAATGTTGTCATGAAAATCTACAACTCGTCCCGCAAAAAACAAGTTCTTATACGTCAATATTGAAGAATAGAAAAGTTATGGCTTTTGGAAGGTGGGGAGGGAAATACGAAAATGAAAATCCGAAAAATGGCTGCGGCGGGAAGGGGTTAAAGTTACAAGGTTCACACCCCCTGGACATGCTCCAGGATCCTGCACTATCCAGCAGGGGGAGCATTTTCATGTATTATATACTGATGCGTCCAGTAGAGGGCAGTGCAGGGTCTTTATAACATATAATACTCCAGATACTGCAGAGGACGCGCTCCCGGGGTCAATGATCTCTATAGGGACTGCGCTATAATGGATATATCTATGCATGGCAAAAATCCTCCGTGACAACCTTCTTCTCATGGACCGTGACATCTTTCAAATCCCATTGAAATATTCTTCTTGTTTCTTTCTGTGCGTAGAAATCCGGCATACAGGCGAGGACAGGATGCAGAATTTGTACCCCTCTATGCAATGTCAACTTTCTTGGAAAATTGCGCATGTCGGTCTAGACTCAAGAAAAAATATTTTTTTTATTTTTTCCCTTTTTTCCTCCATTTGAATCTTGTTACCTGGTCCTTTGCTGCCATCTTGTGGCTGCGGTGACGCATTACAACACAGACGCCTCCTTATAAGATCATGTAATTTGCGGCTCAAACCTGTTACATAGTGGGCGCCATGCCAGGCCTGACGTCTGCGCTGTTTCCGGGAAATGTGCCAGATTCTCTCAGCGTATGGTGACGGGCTGGGGGTCAGGTGCAGCTTCTCTATTTTATTGCTCAAACATTTTCCTGTATCTGCAGACATGAAGGGGTTACTTATATCTGGTGCAATAACAGGGTAACACCATTGCAGATGAGCTGGCGTGGAGGGGTAGGGACTGGGATCCGCTTTTCTAGCGATCGGTGGGGGCAGGAATTTTCCTTTAATGACTTTTTGGATTTACTCCAAATTGTTATTGGTTGTGTAAAGTTTTCAATATACTTTCTGTATCAATTCCTCACGGTTTTCAAGATCTCTGCTTGCCGTCATTCAATAGCAACCTTCATTATTTACTTCTAGGGGATAAAACACCGTAATTGCTATGTGGTGATGTGTTATGTAACGAGTCATGCACCTGTGTGTCCATCACAGCATGTCAAAAGACAAAATGTAACCCTAATATCTTTTTTTCTATCTCTCTGTTATCTATTTTATTCCTGTGTCTGCCAGACTTCTTCTTCCGCTAAGTTACAGCAGCTATTTTTAGTAGCTATCATTCAATCACGGAGTCACTCAGGCTCCAGAGTGATGCACAGTCCCTGCTCTCCCCTCCTCTCTCTGTAGCTCCTCCTCTTAGGTTTTATACTGAATTCAGTGCAGTGCCTGATCTATGGCAGCCTGTGAGGGACAAGCTTAGTGGATTACTGCAGCTGCCTGAGGGACATCTTGAAGATTTATAGCGATGATGGGATTGATTTTAATGTTGCGCCATTGATCGGACCCCAAATAATGTACATGAGGAGGGGGAGACATCAATTATCTAATTCTGCAACACATTGTTGCTACAAAATCAGTTTTGTGGCACAGAATCAATTTGGTTTGCAACATTTTTTTATTTTTTTTGTAAAATATCTTTCTCGATTCTGAAACTTCATGTCCGATATATTCAATGCTCCTCAAAGAGAATCATCGTACACAATATGAACGCCTTGGGTCCGATCGTTCTGGTACCATAGATGTAATAAGTTCCAGCACGCCCGTTATTGGTCACCTGGGATGAAAACTCTTTGGAGCAGATTTATTAATATCGCCTAAAATAAAGATGGCATTAGATGCGCCAAATTTATTCCAGTGGTGCACGCGGTATGATAGATTTGGCGCATCTTGTCATGTTGGACACTTTTCCATGCTGCACCTCTTGGTTGTCTTACTTTGGACCAGAATTCTGCAGCAGAATTGGGTGCACGTCATTAATAAATTTGGCGCATTTTAGGACTCTACTTAGCCCCGCCACTTTTAAAACTTGTCTAGTACGGCACAAAAAGTGTGTCAAATATGCGACACATCTGGCAACCAGCATGTGCCCTAGTTTGGGTCAGAATTCTGGTGCATTTGTCATCGTAAACTTGCCCGTTGCGTCTGTCGTCACTGTTACACAATTGAGGTTTCTTTGTGTGACCCGGTGACCCGCTCAGCCTATAACCTCCCACAAGATTCGCAGACTCCTTTACGCCCATCTCTCTGACCCGTCCACCCGGAATCTCATCGTTTCCCGACATCTCTCTTATATCAGTCCGCAGTTTCTGGTAAATAGGATTCTTAGCTGGTGAGGAAATGATTGCACAGATCCTGCGGCCAAACCTCTAAGCCACACAAAGAATCTCAGTAATGGGGGTCACTGTGAGCAGACACGAGCCCTCACTGTACTGCCTGACGCTGCGATCCCTATATGTATATTATATAACGTTTATCAGGATGAGCTTTGTAATATTTAAGTCCCCAGGGTCTGGTCTACGTGCTGTGGTTTTATGCACAATAAACTTCCAATAATTCAGCTTGATCAAATCAAGCTGGACTATAAGAAACTCCAAATAATTGGAAGCTCGGAAACATAAACATACATTCACAGACATCTGCACGATAAATACATGCTGACCTGCCACCACTGCCACTACAGACCTACCACCACTGCCGCCAGAGACCCACCACCACTGCTACTAGAGACCTACCACCACTGCCACCTGAGACCTACCACCACTGCCACTACAGACCTACCACAACTGCCACCAGAGACCTACCACCACTGCTGCTAGAGACGTACCACCACTGCCACCAGAGACCTATCCCCATTAATGCCAGAAACCTATCACCACTGCCGCCAGAGACCCACCACCACTGCCACCAGAGACCTACCACCACTGCTGCCAGAGATCTATCAGCACTGCTGCCAGAGAACTATCACCACTGTTGCCAGAGACCTACAACCACTGCCACCAGAGAACTATCACCCCTGTCACCAGAGACCCACCACCCCTGCTGCCAGAGACCTATTCCCACTAATGCCAGAGACCTATTACCAGTGCCCCTAGAGACCCACCACCACTGCCGCCAGAGACCTATCACCACTAATGCCAAAGACCTACTACCACTGCCGCCAGAGACCTACTACCACTGCCACCAGAGACCTACTACCACTGACGCCAGAGGCCTATCACCACTGCCGCCAGAGACCTATCACCACTGCCTCCAGAGACCTATCACCACTGTCGCCAGAGACCTATCACCACTGCCGCCAGAGACCTAGCACCACTGCCGCCAGAGACCTATCCCCACTGCCACCAGAGACCCACCACTACGGCCAGAGACTTGTCACCACTGACATCAGAGACCTACCAGCACTACTGCCAGAGACCTATCACCACTGCCGCCAGAGACCTATCACCACTGCCGCCAGAGACCTAGCACCACTGCTGCCAGAGACCTAGCACCACTGCCGCCAGAGACCTATCACCACTGCCGTCAGAGACCTATCCCCACTGCCACCAGAGACCCACCACTATGGCCAGAGACTTGTCACCACTGACATCAGAGACCTACCAGCACTACTGCCAGAGACCTATCACCACTGCCGCCAGAGACCTATCACCACTGCCGCCAGAGACCTAGCACCACTGCTGCCAGAGACCTAGCACCACTGCCGCCAGAGACCTATCACCACTGCCGTCAGAGACCCATCACCACTGACATCAGAGACCTACCAGCACTGCCGTCAGAGACCCACCACCACTGCCACTAGAGATCTATCACCACTGACATCAGAGACTCACCACTGCTGCCAGAGACCCACCAGCACTACCACCAGAGACCTATCACCACTGGCACCAAAGACCTATCACAGCTGCCGCCAGAGACCTATCACTACTGCCACCAGAGACCCACCACCACTGACATCAGAGACCCACCACCACTGCTGCCAGAGACCTATCACCACTGGCACCAAAGACCTATCACCACTGCCACCAGAGACCTATCACTACTGCCACCAGAGACCCACCACCACTGACATCAGAGACCCACCACCACTGCCGCCAGAGACCAACCGCCACTGCCACTAGAGACCTATAACCACTGACATCAGAAACACACCGCTGCCGCCAGAGACCCATCAGCACTGCCACGAGACCTACCACCACTGCCACCAGAGACCCACCACCACTGCCGCCAGAGACCCACCACTGCCGCCAGAGATCCACCACCACTGCCGCCAGAGACCCGCCACTACTGCCAGAGACCTATCACCACTGCCGCCAGAGACATATCACCACTGCTGCCAGAGACCTATCACCACTGCCACCAAATACCTATCACCACTGCCGCCAGAGACCCACCGCCAGAGACCGATCACCACTGACATCAGAGACTCACCGCTGGCACCAGAGACCCATCAGCACTGCCACGAGGACTACCACCACTGCCACCAGAGACCCACCACCACTGCCGCCAGAGACCCACCACTGCCGCCAGAGACCTATCACCACTGCCGCCAGAGACATATCACCTCTGCTGCCAGAGACCTATCACCACTGCCACCAAATACCTATCACCACTGCCGCCAGAGACCCACCGCCAGAGACCGATCACCACTGAAATCAGAGACTCACCACTGCCGCCAGTGATCCAGTGCCATCAGAGACCCACCACCACTGCCGCCAGAGACATATCACCACTGCCACCAGAGACCTACCACCACTGCCACCAGAGACCTATTACCACTACCGCCAGAGACCTACCACCATAGACCTATCACCACTGACATCAGAGACCCACCACCACTGCCGCCAGAGACCTATCACCACTGGCACAAAAGACCTATCACCGCTGCCACCAGAAACCTATCACTACTGCCACCAGAGACCCACCACCACTGACATCAAAGACCCACCACCACTGCCACCAGAGACCAACCGCCACTGCCACTAGAGAGCTATAACCACTGACATCAGAGACTCACCGCTGCCGCCAGAGACCCATCAGCACAGCCACGAGACCTACCACCACTGCCACCAGAGACCCACCACCACTGCCGCCAGAGACCCACCACTGCCGCCAGAGATCCACCACCACTGCCGCCAGAGACCCGCCACTACTGCCAGAGACCCACCACTGCCGCCAGAGACCTATCACCACTGCCGCCAGAAATCTATCACCACTGCCGCCAGAGACATATCACCTCTGCTGCCAGAGACCTATCACCACTGCCACCAAATACCTATCACCACTGCCGCCAGAGACCCACCGCCAGAGACCGATCACCACTGACATCAGAGACTCACCACTGCCGCCAGTGATCCAGTGCCACCAGAGACCCACCACCACTGCCGCCAGAGACCTATCACCACTGCCACCAGAGACCTACCACCACTGCCACCAGAAACCTATTACCACTGCCGCCAGAGACTCACCATTCCCGCCAGAGACCTATCACCACTGCCGCCAGAGACCTAGCACAACTGCCGTCAGAGACCTATCACCACTGCCATCAGAGACTCACCACTACGGCCAGAGACCTATCTCCACTGACATTAGAGACCTACATGCACTGTCATCACAGACCTACCAGCACTGCCACCAGAGACCTATCACCACTGCCACCAGAGACCCACCACCACTGACATCAAAGACCCACCACCACTGCCACCAGAGACCCACCGCCACTGCCACAAGAGACCTATCACCACTGACATCAGAGACTCACCACTGCCACCAGAGACCCACCAGCACTGCCATCAGAGATCTATCACCACTGACATCAGAGACTGACCACTGCCACCAGAGACCCACCACCACTGCCGTCAGAGACCCACCACCACTGCCATCAGAGACCCACCACCACTGCCACCAGAGAACCAACACCACTGCCACCAGAGACCCACCACCACTGCCACCAGAGACCCACCACCACTGACACCAGAAACCCACCACCACTGCCACCAGAGACCCACCACCACTGCCACCAGAGACCCACCACCACTGCCATCAGAGACTCACCACTGCCGCTAGAGACCCACCAGCACTGCCGCCAGAGAGCGACTACCACTGCCGCCAGAGACCTACTACCACTGGCACCAAAGACCCACCACCACTGCCGCCAAAGACCCACCACCACTGCCGCCAGAGACCTACCACCACTGCCGCCAGAGACCTACCACCACTGCCGCCAGAGACCCACCACCATTGCAACCAGAGACTTATCACCACTGACATCAGAGACTAACCATTGCCACCAGAGACCAACCACCACTGCCACCAGAGACCTATCACCAAAGACATCAGAGACTCACCACTGCCGCCAGAGACCCACCACCTCTGCCGCCAGAGACCTATCACCAGTGCTGCCGGAGACCTACCACTATCGCCAGAGACCTATTACTTCTGCTGTCAGAGACCTATTACCACTGCCGCCAGAGACTCACCACCAGAGATCTATCACCACTGACATCAGAGACTAACCACTGCCACCAGAGACCAACCACCACTGCCATCAGAGACCTGTCACCCCAGACATCAGAGACTCACCTCTTCCGCAATAGACCCACCACCACTGCCGCCAGAGACCTACCAACACTGCCGCCAGAGACCCACCATCACTGCCGCCAGAGACCCATCACCACTTCTGCCGGAGTCCTACCACTGCCGCCAGAGACCTATCACCACTGCTGCCAGAGACCTACTACCACTGGCGCCAGAGATCCAGCACCACTGACGCCAGAGACCTATCACCAGTGCCTCCAGAGACCTATCACCGCTATTGCCAGAGACCTATCACCACTATTGCCAGAGACCTATCACCACTGCCGCCAGAGACCTATCACCACTGCCGCCAGAGACCTATCACCACTGCCGCCAGAGACCTATCACCACTGCCACCAGAGACCCACCACTACGACCAGAGACTTGTCACCACTGACATCAGAGACCTACCAGCACTACCGCCAGAGACCTATCACCACTGCCGCCAGAGACCTATCACCACTGCCGCCAGAGACCTATCACCACTGCCACCAGAGACCTATCACCACCGCCAGAGATTCAAAACCACTGCCACCAGAGACCCACCACCACTGCCGCCAAAGATCCACCACTGGCGCCAGAGACCCACCACTGCCGCTAGAGACCTATCACCTCTTCCGCCAGAGACCCACTACTACTGCCAGAGACCCACCACCTGAGACCGATCACCACTGACATCAGAGACTCACCACTGCCACCAGAGACCCACCATCACTGCCGCCAGAGAACTATCACCACTGTTGCCAGAGACCTACTACCACTGGCGCCAAAGAACCACTACCGCCAAAGATTTATCACCACTGCCGCCAGAGACCTACCCCCACTGCCGCCAGAGACCTACCACCACTGCTGCTAAAGACCTCTTACCACTGCCACCAGAGATCCACCACCATTGCCGCCAGAGACCTATCACCACTGGCATCAGAGACTCACCGTTCCCGCCAGAGACCTATCACCACTGCCGCCAGAGACCTAGCACCACTGCCGCCAGAGACCTATCACCACTGCCACCAGAGACCCACCACTACGGCCAGAGACCTATCACCACTGACATTAGAGACCTACCAGCACTGCCACCACCGACCTACCAGCACTGCTGCCTGAGACCTATCACCACTGCCACCAGAAACCTACTACCACTGGCCCCATAGACCCACCACCACTACCGCCACAGACCTATCACCACTGCCGCCAGAGACCTAGCACCACTGTCACCAGAGACCTATTACCACTGCCACCAGAGACCCACCACCACTGATGCCAGAGACCTACCACCACTGCCACCAGAGACCTATCACCACTGCCACCAGAGCCCTACCACTACTGCCGCCAGAGATCTATCACCACTGCCACCAGAGCCCTACCACCACTGCCGCCAGAGACGTATCACCACTGCTACCAGAGCCCTACCACCACTGCCACCAGAGACCCACCACCACTGCCACCAGAGACCCACCACTGCCGCCAGAGACCTACCACCACTGCCGCCAGATGCCCACCACAACTGCTACTGCCAGAGACTTACCACCACTGCCGCCAGAGACCAACCACCACTGCCACCAGAGACCCACCATGACTTCTGTCAGAGACCTAACGCCACTGACATTAGAGACCCACCACCACTGACATTAGAGACCCACCACTGCCGCCAGAGATCCACCACCACTGCCGCCAGAGATCCACCACCACTGCCGCCAGAGATCTACCACCACTTCTACTGCCAGGGACCCCTGTGCAGGACTTTCAGGTAATTTCACACTAATGGACTATTAGTTGCCTGAATTAAAGGATTATTACTGTACATAGAGATCAGTATACAGCCCATATAGTGTGTGTGCAGAATTAACCTCCGGGGATGACTTAAGAGCTCGGATTAGAGGGCAGGTAATGCTTCAACACGTCAGGGGGTTCAGTTTTATGTTTTTTTTCCTGTTGCTTATTTAGCACCAAAATATTCTGCAGCGCTGTCATCATTTACATCAGTCCCTGTCCCCAGGAGGTCACCATCTAATCTCCCTACTTTTAGCCCCAAGAAGAGGGGCCCTTGGGCCCAACAGAGGAGATGATTCTGTGGTCTCTCCACCTACACAGAACACATCCCATATAATTGTATGGTAATCCTTGTTGTTATCACGGGATCGCAGGCGCCACTCATATAATAAACCAAAATAATAACAAACATAAATAAAGACCCGAGATCATTTGGAATAATTATGGCCGCGGTATTTATTAAGGGCTGCCAAACACAAATAAATAATTCAACTCATAAACCAAAGGGCTTAGGGCTCATTCAAACGGGCGAAATAAGTCGTCCGTGTGACGGATGTTAAAACAACGGCCATCACACGGACTCATGTATGTCAATGCGGTCGTACACACGACCCTTGTTTCAACGGAGCGTGCGAAGGGTCCGTGGAAATATTGGACATGTCCGATTTTCCTGCGTTTTCACGCATCCCGCCATAGACTCTCTAGTCTATGGGGGATCCGTGACAACGCGTCCTGCACGGGTGCACCTTGGACGTGATCATCTACCGTTGTTTGAGTCCGAGGTTGCCCACGCTCGTCTGAATGTGGCCTAAGTAATAGACGCCAGGTGTGACTGATTGCTCCCAAGTCTTCTGCTGGATCCATGGCACGACCAACCAGCGTGTTGTCTGCATCCGGTTCGGCGTCCTGCGCCTGTCACTGGTTTCCTAGAACCCGGGCTCCGGCGTCACGGCTTTATCTCCATCCTCTCAGTTCCTGGAAATTCTATTTTTCTTCGGGCCTCCATGTTTCTCAGTATCACAAATCATTGGCAACAGCTTTAAAGGGGTTCACTGGAAACTGGACGAAATGAGACGTCTCCTGCCCGACCACAAGCAGACGACGTCCGATAAGAGCCGCTCGCTTCCTGCCACAACCCGGTCCAGGAAACATGGCCGCTCCATCAGGACAGCTCCGCACGTGTCTCCAGCAAACTGAGGCGGGGAGAGGATGACGGCGGTTCTAAAGACCTCATCGTGCGGTGGCTTCCCACCCTTAGGCCCGGGCTCGGGGGTGATTTTACGTTTATCGCACTGTGCGACCGCGTTGGATTTTATGTGCCGCAATGACACATTGACAGCTACCGCGATCGGACTGTGCGATATTCACTGTGTGTCATATTGGCGCAGAGCTCGGGCGGGATTTAGAAGGAAATCGCGTACGAAATAATAAGAATAATATAATTGCTCGAACAACAATTCCCTTAAGTATTGTAACGTCATTACGGGAATCGTCCGGGGGTTCCGCAGTGATAAACCGCGTGCGATATCTCAGGTAACGGATTCCCATGGGGTAACAGGGAACCATATCTGTGTTTTTTTCCCCGTGCGATAATACAATGCAGAAGACGGCGCAATATGTTGTCCCGACCTTAGGAGCAGTGACCCCTCCCTGTACTTTTATTAACCCTCTGCATTATTCCCTATGAGACGTGACTTGTGGGTCAGTTAGATGGTCAGCTCTTGGGGTTCCCTCACACCCCCCCCCCCTTGGTACAGCGCCATCTTGTGTGTGTAATGAGCTACAGGTGTCTGAGCATGGTGCAGGCGGCCGGGGGATGGGGGAGGTATGTCTGACATCACAGGGGAGAACTTCCAGGGAAGTTGTGTGTGGCCAGAAGAGGAGGAGGAGGAGGAGAGCGAAGATAAAAGAGGGAAGAGCAGCTGTGGCCTCACAAGCAGGGAACGGGCGCTGCTGGAGGCTGTGGAGATGGAGCTCATCACAGGTAAGAACATACTGGACTACAACTCTCAACGTGACTACCAACCTGCTTACAACGACACTGCCCATAACATGGCACTGTGGAAAACTTTACACAAAAGACTGTGAAGGGACTACAACTCCTAGCATGCAGGACTACTGGTTGACTACATTTGCTCTTTTGACAGTAAGAACCTTTTCAGCGAGAGACCTGAATGCATGTGGCCCCAAAATACTTATATACAGATAATAGGCATACAGGCTTAAAGGGCCAGTAAGCCCCAGTCACGAGCTTATAATGTACTGGAGTGTTATAAGAGGAGCGGCTGATATCAGTCACACATATGATGTAATGTCTCTGGAGGATATAATAGTACTGGAGTGATATAAGAAGAGCGGCTGATATCAGTCACACATGATGTAATGTCTGGAGGATATAATAGTGCTGGAGTGTTATAAGAGGAGCGGCTGATATCAGTCACATATATGATGTAATGTCTCTGGAGGATATAATAGTACTGGAGTGATATAAGAGGAGCGGCTGATATCAGTCACATATGATGTAATGTCTCTGGAGGATATAATAGTGCTGGAGTGATATAAGAGGAGCGGCAGATATCAGTCACACATATGATGTAATGTCTCTGGAGGATATAATAGTACTGGAGTGATATAAGAGGAGCGGCTGATATCAGTCACACATATGATGTAATGTCTCTGGAGGATATAATAGTACTGGAGTGATATAAGAGGAGCGGCTGATATCAGTCTCATATGATGTAATGTCTGGAGGATATAATAGTACTGGAGTGATATAAGAGGAGCGGCTGATATCAGTCTCATATGATGTAATGTCTGGAGGATATAATAGTACTGGAGTGATATAAGAGGAGCGGCAGATATCAGTCACACATATGATGTAATGTCTCTGGAGGATATAATAGTGCTGGAGTGATATAAGAGGAGCGGCAGATATCAGTCACACATGATGTAATGTCTCTGGAGGATATAATAGTGCTGGAGTGATATAAGAGGAGCGGCTGATATCAGTCACACATATGATGTAATGTCTCTGGAGGATATAATAGTGCTGGAGTGATATAAGAGGAGCGGCTGATATCAGTCACACATATGATGTAATGTCTCTGGAGGATATAATAGTACTGGAGTGATATAAGAGGAGCGGCTGATATCAGTCACATATGATGTAATGTCTCTGGAGGATATAATAGTGCTGGAGTGATATAAGAGGAGCGGCTGATATCAGTCACATATGATGTAATGTCTCTGGAGGATATAATAGTGCTGTAGTGATATAAGAGGAGCGGCTGATATCAGTCACATATGATGTAATGTCTCTGGGGGATATAATAGTACTGGAGTGTTATAAGAGGAGCGGCTGATATCAGTCACACATATAATGTAATGTCTCTGGAGGATATAATAGTACTGGAGTGTTATAAGAGGAGCGGCTGATATCAGTCACACATATGATGTAATGTCTCTGGAGGATATAATAGTGCTGGAGTGATATAAGAGGAGCGGCTTGTATCAGTCACACATATGATGTAATGTCTCTGGAGGATAGAATAGTACTGGAGTGATATAAGAGGAGCGGCTGATATCAGTCACACATATGATGTAATGTCTCTGGAGGATATAATAGTACTGGAGTGTTATAAGAGGAGCGGCTGATATCAGTCACATATTGATGTAATGTCTCTGGGGGATATAATAGTACTGGAGATGTGATATAAAGTAGTGATCATGGGGGAGGGGAGGTGGTTTCTGCACTTCCCTCATTATTTACACTCCAGCCTGAAATGACTGATCGATAGAAGAAAAACGGACACTCTGTAGCGCTACTAAACATTGGCGTCAAGGAACATGGATATAAGGGCCGGTTCACATCAGCGTTTGGGTTCCGTCTGAGTTTTACGTCGGGGGAACCCCTCAACGGAAATGTAAACGGAAACCTTACCTTCCATTTGCGTTTACATTTCCGTTGAGGGGTCCCCCGACGTAAAACTCAGACGGAACCCGAACACTGATGTGAACACAGCCCGATCCCGTTTTATTTGGCGCGGTCCTGGGACGGCATCTTTATCAGACTAGGTACACACGACACATTGACACAATGGTTTAAAAACACAAAAAAAGGCAAAGACAGAAATGAGGTCGTGAGTGGCGGGAGAACGCGCCCCGGGGTCATAAAACATTAAAACAGTGATCCTACTGGCGTTCAGCGAGACGAAGGCCCAAAGCAACGCGACACCCTGCTTGGCGTAACCATGGTGACCAGATGCCAGAGGGATTCGATCAGACCCCCCTCCCCATTGTAAGCGGCGTCTGATCCCCATGGTAACTGAAGGCCGGAGCCGTTCACCGTGTTAACACCGAGCAGGGAGTCGCTGCTTTTGGTAATCGGTTTCCATTGGGATTTGCGCATCATGAGGCGGGATTATTTTTTTACAGATAATGAAATGACTGATAACGGGGAACAATCGTGGTATTCGGCTGCCCAGCGCGGTTCGTTTATCCTGCTGCGTGAAAGATACGATCGGCCGATGAACGAGTGTTTGCCCGATAATTGACCCGTGTAAAAAGGCCTTAAGATCCCTGCGAGCGTTTACTGCGGCCCCTCTGTATGACGACACGGCAGTACAAGCGTGCCACGGACTGACGGTGACCTGATCCTCGTGTTCTGCTGACAGCCGGGAGTGCGGAGAGACGAGATAGGAATAGCAGAGGCGACCGAGTGTTGTGTCCGGAATGTGGATCCAGAGCCGTGTGACGCAGCTGCTTATACAGGCCAAGAATGCATCACACAGGATAGGATTAGATACACGGCTCAGCAGACAGTATCACACATGATGGGATTAGATACACAGCTCAGCAGACAGTATCACACATGATGGGATTAGATACAGAGACTCAGCAGACAGTATCACACATGATGGGCTTAGATACGGCTCCGCAGCAGTGCACCTTGTCTTTTAGTATGTATTGTACTGACTAAGTTTATTCCAATCATTTCCAGTGTTTTTCCAGAATAATGTCCAGTAGGTGGCAGTATTCTGTTGCTCCCGCTCTTGTCTGGTGTATTTGGAGTAACCGGTTCTCCTGGGGGGGGTGGGGGTTGTCAGTGGTTGGATGCGGGTGATACATAATCTCTCAGGAATCTCCGCTGGGACGTAAATAAGGAGGAGACGACACAAGAACAATGGCCCCATTATTATGTCCTCCATACCAGAGGCTCCGCTATCCAGGCAATTATTTATGGCTTCTTGCTCCTTAAAGGGAGATTTCCTGTGGCTTCTCGTGTCTTGCTGTTTGTGGCTTCTTGCTGGTTACTGATCTTCTCTTGTTTCTTAGTAGGACATCGAGCTGAAATTCAAGATGAGAAGTGGCAGGCGCTACTACTCGTCTCCAAGGCGAAGTCTGAGGCCGACAAACTGGTGGAGAAATATGTAAGTGGCACCTGGTGACGTGGGGGGCGATGAAGGGGACAGGTACGTGGCTGAGACTCACCTGTGCTGGGCTTCAGCTACATGGGGGATGGGATGGTCTGTATCACCCTGTACGTTCTACGAGGGACCGGTGACCATGGAAGGTGCAAGGACCCATCCCGGCATTATCCTGAATCTTCAGACTGTAATTGGGTTACATGAGGCGGAGTTCCCACGTAGGGTGAACGCTGCGGGAACTTCTGCAACTGAACAATGTGTAACGGGGATCAGACTTGCCGGACACCCAACCGATTACAGCCGTGCCCCATTCATTGTTTATACAGACACAGACGCTTGTCCATATGGGGGGGGGGGGGGCTGTGCCTTGTTCTATTCACTATAAGGGCACCGGTTTCCAGACCAGGCACAGCCTCTCGTACTGGTGGCTCCTTCATCGCATCGCGGCAGAGCGTGCTTTACATCAGGGGTCTCAAACTCGGCCGGGTAAGTGGGCCGCATTACTTTCAAATTTGATACAATACAAAATTATTGTTAATCAATTATTTGAACGACTATAACACTACATTACTATAATAATAGCGCTAGGTTTAAAATGTGAGATATTTCTCCACGTGCTTATTTCACAATCCAGCTTAAGTGTCGCTAAATGCAGTCCGGCGGCTCAGTTAGCACACATGTCAAGATTGGGCAGCCCGTTTTTAGATAGTGCCGCAGTGCCCTCTGTGGATGCTGCCGCAGTGCCCTCTGTGGATGCTGCCGCAGCGCCCTCTATGGATAATGCAACACACCCCTAGATAAGGCCACAGTGCCCTCTGTAGATAATGCTAGTGTCCTTTTCAGATACTGCCACATACCCACTTGTAGATAATTCCCCAGTGATGTCAGGGGCTTGCCCAGAGCTGGAGCCCCGGAGCAGAGCCGCTTCTGGCACTCTGCCTGGGATTCCAGCTCTGCTCCTGACATCACTGTCCATATATGGACAGAGATGTCAGGGGCAACCCCACAGCTGGAGTCCCAGGCGGAGCGCTAGTGGGCTCTTCCTGGGACTCCAGCTGTGCTCCTGACATCGCTGTTCATATGTGGACAGCGATGTCAGGGAATTCCACAGAGTCCCGGAGCAGAGCAGACACCAGCGCTCTGCTCAAGACTCCGGCTCTGGGGAAGCCCCAGACATTGCTGTTCATATGTGGACAGTGATGTCAGGGAATTCCAGAGTCCCGGAGCAGAGCTGATACTAGCGGCTCTGTGTCCCGCGGGCCGCAGATGGCGGGCCGCGTGCTTGAGACCCCTACATAGTGCTGTACAACCATAGCATCAAGGGGAAGCTAGCAGAATTATGATTTCTGCTCCGGATGGGATGGCGAACTAAAGAGAATAAAGGATTTGCAGTCCTATGCGATGGTCTCATGAGGTGTATCTGTTCTTTACTTCTGATCTGTTGCAGTTGTTGGTTTTGTTGATGGGTTCGGCTTAGACTTGAGAGTAACGGAGTATTTTTAGGGGGTTTCTCTGCCACCTACCTGTGAATGTAATGTTTCCATGCGGTGACTTTTATAATAAACTTCATGTGTCTTCCTACAGCTCAGTCAACAAGGTCCTCCATTCTCCGACAATGGAGCTGCTGTCCCTCAATCAGCGTTTGATAATCTACCTGCGCTGGATCAGAACGGCCTCTCGTCCTCTCCGTGGAATCGGCTGACCTTGAGCCTCCGCGCCTTCTCCTCTCTGAACAGATGGTTTTCTTCAGTCCTTCTCTGGCAGAGATCTCTCAACCCTAAAGCCAAGGAGCTTCTCATTCTCCTGGAAATCGCAGAACGTAATTCCAGAGCCATCAGCTCCAACCTGGCTGCACTCCTTGAATTGCAAGACCTCTCCTCCACTTCTCTGACATTGCCTTCTACCACCCTGAAGAAGAAGGTGGCCGGGTACATGGTGTGTAAGACCTACTACGAGTGGCTCAGCCAAACCGAGAGGGACCTAAGTTCCTTGTAGAAAACAAAGTTCCACACTGTTGGCCGGAGGTTCCCAGTCCACCCATGATCACCATCCATAGCCGAGGATGAAGTCCTACAGAACTGACCACTATTGTTAATGATCCCGAGAGGTGTTCAATGTCAACACATCAGGACCTCCAAATTCTTCTGTAAGTGGAGAAAACTCTTCCAAAGTCTTGTCTTCTCTTGACCCTGGAACATCTTCTGCCATTGTACCTCTCCTGGTTTCTAGGACTATAGAATCTATATTAGAGGTCTCCTTGTTTGTGGCCTTTCTAAGAACTTCCATTCGACGTCTTGGAGAGTTCAACTGGATCTTTTGGTTCTATAAATCTCACTTTTAGGGTTCGGTCTCTGGTTCCCTTAGCCGTGACTTATTGAAATGGATTTTGTGTGGATTAGGAGTCTCCTTTATGCCGAAACAAGTCTGGAGGATGTTTGAGCCGCTGGCACCTCAGGAGAATTGGGCTACAGGGATTGCTTCTCCGTGGTCTCGGTGCGGTGGGATTGGTTTCATCTGACCATTGGGAGAATTTTCTAGATGTTGGGTTCTTGCATTTGGGAACGATGGATGGTCCGGAACCGGGTGGCTGAACCTCCACTCTGTGACTCGTATGTGACCATCTACTGGAACTGAACCTGAATGAGGACTACAGAACCCGAGCCTTGGGGTGTTACTGTACTCTGTCATTGGGGGTCCTTGGCTGACGGCACGAATCCTCCCACTAGTGAAGCTAAACCGGTGTCTGTAGTAACCGGCGACTTTAGAAACGAATGATCTGATATTTTTATTCTGCTGTAATTTAGGTTTTATAATGTCCCATAAACTTTTTATTAAAACGTAATAAATATTTGCGGATCCTGCACTTTATTGGAAAAAGTTGAGCGCACATTTTATGGAATCGTCAGAGCCCAAACTAGTAGACCAGACCCTGTAAAGGAGGATTTTGAGCGATGTGTTGAACGTTTACATCTCCCTTTGCCAGTCTTGTACTCCAGTCACAGCTGCGGTTGGTTTGCCAATACTCTGTCCACACCTCGCTGTCCGGTATTTTACCGAACTGCTTGGCTGTAACTATCATCTGAACTCTTACAATATAAAAAAAAAAACAAGGAATTGACTGCAGCTTTGGATGTGACTGGAGTATAAGACCTGATGTAACACGCTTAGTAAAGATCTACCAATAGAGTGAGGGACATTATGGCATCTCTTTAAAGCCCCCTGCCCTCCTATAAGATAGTCACACACTTATTCTGGTACCAGGTCACCGCACTTTCTTCCATTCAGATCTGGGTGCAGCTTGTGAAATGTCCGGTCTTAACCTGTCCCTGCTCGTGACCTGGAAATATTGACTGAGTGGAGCGCAGGCAGTAGCTGATTAAGTAGGCCCTGGGCAGTTCCCCAAACTTGGGTGTGGGGCCCGCTCTGCCGTGCCTATACTCAACACCACCTTTCTGTGCGAGCATTGACAAGTGTTATGATTCCCCTTGTCAAAGGGCTGTGTCCCTACATACTGACAGTCTCCAACCATCGCTGACTGTATCACATGGCTAAAAGATACGGGGGCTAAACGCCTCCAAACACCTGCCCGTTGATTTCAATGGGAAAAATGGCGTTCCGTTCCCACGGGGTGTCTTTAAAAACGGCCGCGTAAAAAAAGCCTCGTAAAGAGAAGTGCATGTCGCTTCTTGAGCAGTTTTTCCCTGACTCAATAGAAAGACCGCTCCAAAAACTGCTGTAAACGCTGCAAAAAAAGCCGTTTTTTTACGAGTGTGAATACAGCCTAACAGACATGTCAGAGGGGATAGATCCTCTATAAATAAAGTGACTCACAGGTGACATCTTCTCTGATGGGCATAGTTTATTTTTTTTTTCATCTGACAGACTGCTATGGCGACTTCTTCTGATGACTGTAGAGTTTCCTGATGAGACATCTTTGCTCGTCGCTTCTGCAGCCATTTCCAGCCTCTATAGAAACACAAATTCTGACACCAAGGCCCATACATTAAAGGGGTGGTCCGGGCACGGACCAGTTTTAATACTGATGACCTAGCCACAGGATAGTTTATCAGTAAATGATTGGTGCGGATCTGACACACGGACCCCGCGCTGATCAGCTGTTGTGGCTTCCTCCGGAGGTTGTGCAGTGTTCTGTGCCTGTAGTACTGGGAGCAGAGCTGCAGCGCACCCGCTATACTGTGACCGGAGCCGTCTGCTTCCAGCATGGACATCCAGTGCCCGGAGACAGCCAAAACAGCTGCTCGCACAGGGTCCGGACCCCAGACCTTCTAAACTATTGCAGTCCCCAGACCAGACCCCCAAAACAGAAAAACACAGAACAAGCACCCTAAATACAGATCCCAGATCAGACCCCCTAAACTAATCACCCCAGATCTGACTCCCTAAACTAATACAGGCCCCCTAAATAAAGACCCTGTAAGTAGGGACCCCAGACCTGACCCCCTAAACTAATGCAGATCTCCAGCCCAGACTGCCTAAATGCAGACCCCTTAAACTAATCCATCCCCTTATACTTGCATAGCGTCATACTTCTCTTGCTGCTGTTCTAGGACCTGCAGTCATGTGACCTATATGTCTGCAGGTCCTTTTGCAGGTCACAGGCAATGCAGTTCTGTCGTGTTTTTTGCAGCAAAACAGCAATTTACTTTGGGGGGCAATGAGCCCCTATTGGGCTGCATTCACATGGGATGGATCCGCCTCGCGGCGTGTTAATAGTGCGCCGCTCTTGTACCGTGGCCCCAGGTTTGCATCTATTACACGAGGCCTGTCAATTATTTGCTTGCTCTGTAACATTTTTTTTTCCTCCTGGGTTTTGCCTTTTATGATCTGCAAACAGAATATCTACATAAATGTCTCCCCTCCAAACCGGCCTCGTGCACACTGACGTGTTAGATTTGCAGTCTGCAAAAACCATGAGTCCGTTGCAGTTCATCGGACCGCAAAAAACATTGTCATCAGGATTCGCAACAATTTCACCGGTGCTGTGGACCCACAAATCCAGACCGTGAAATGACTAGTCCTGAGTTCTTTCCGTCCGGATTCGCCGCCCCGATGCGGTTCTGTGATAACCAGGGTAGTGTGCATGGCGCCGTACAAATGAATGCGTCTGCAATTTTTCCACAAAAATGCAGATAAATTGTGGACTCGATGCAGTCGTGTACATGAGGCCTTAGGCCGGAGTGAGTGTCACTAGGAGTGCGGTAAAATTAGCGTTGGGCTTTATGGAGACCTCCGTAATGGGGCCGCACTTTACCATCCATATTACAGCTGCAAGGACCACGTGGTTCAAGTGAAATGAACTTGTATCGCCGTGGGCTCACAGGGGTGTCTGGGTCTTGTGGCTGTAATACGGCTGTCTATAGGAGACTGTCCCGTGACCCGCGCCTTCAAATGTTTCTCTATCTGGGGAAAAAAAAAAGTGTTGCAAAGGGTTTTTTTTTGTTTTTTTGGTTGACAACTTCGCTGCCATTTACACGCACGCCCAGACAAAGTCACAGAGGTGATACAGAGAAAAGACCCCCCCCACTGTTTATAATCAGACAATTGTACCAAAAATTTTGCCACAATGGATCGGAGGTTTGATAATTGCTGATGCGAAAAAATGACAAACAGCCAAAGGTTGGGAACAACAGTCGCACTTCAGCGGCCGTTTATCTCACGACTGTTGGTCCTTTTTTTTTTTTTTTTTGTAAAGGCCAGACATAAGACCTGGTTATGAAAGTTCTTAAGGAAAGGGAACCCCTCTAGATGGCGCTGTTCCTCCCCAGTGAAAAATAAGCATAAGACCTGGGGACGTTTGTATCGTGGACGGAGCAGAAGTCCGGTCTGGGCTCGTACACGATATCGGCCTCTTCCCTGCTGCTCGAGCTGTCACTGACTGTCAGGAACCTAAAATAGCCGGTGACGGGATGTCCAGGAAGTGTTGGCTCGGCGTCCGCTGCTCAGTCATGGATGCCACCGAGCCACAAGCTGCTCCTCTCCTGTAGCGCAGGGAATTGATATCACTATGGGGGAGGTGCTCCGACCTCCGAGGTGAGGGTTACAACAATACAAATATGGGGGCACTGCTGCTGCGGCCACGGGGACTTGGAATGGTGCAGCAAATGCGCAGTCTCTGGACTTTATGTTAATGATTATTACACCCCGGTTTATGAAGTATTGTAACTCTGTTCATCCAGATCTTCCAGGTTCTTGTCAGAACTAAACTGAAGGCTGAGAATGACACGGGCTCAGGAGGGAAATAAAGCAAGTTGTAGTCTTCTGCTAAAACAGCCTCGAGTAGCCACAGGCAGGACAGCCCCGTTAACTGGGACTAATCTGTGTGAAAAAAGCGTTTTTACGGAAAATCCAAGTGTCAGCCTCAAGTTTCTGTCTCGGAATCCTCAGGAAAAATCCTGTGTGAACAAAGCCTTAGAGCACGTGTATTCTTAGGCAGTGCGGGAGGTCTTGTCAGCGTCTCACTCTGCCGGTGTTCTTACAAAGGCCTTCACAACACCGAGCCTACAGGAGGCAGCGCACAGGACGGCTGACAGCGCACAGAAAAGAGCTCTGAGCAGCAGACGAGCAGGGAGTCCGCCGCTTCTTATAGGTGACATCCCCAAATAGACATCAGCCCATAATTTAGACTTTGATAGGAAACGTTCTGAGGTCAGGAAAGGCTTCAGTGTAACAGTTTATTATTTTTGGATTTCTTTTTATCCTGTTATTGTCCTATCACATAATTACGCCATGTTGCCTCAGTTGCTGCAATAGCAGTTGAATACATTTACTTTACAGCAGGTGCCTCGATATAAGAGACCGGTCATAAAGAATCTATGAACCTCTATGAGGGAGTGTAGTGGGCATGCTCTGTGGTAAACGTGCAGGGAAGAAGATGAGCTGTGCCCATTGTCAATCCCGTGATAGCATCCAGCTTTATAATACATATTACCTTTCATTATAACCCCGGCCTCTGATAATAAGGAGATGACTGCTGCCCCTGCCGTACACAGCACAGTGACAGGAAGTGTTATCCTATGGTATGGTAAAATAAAAACTTGATTTAAACAATAGATATAGATTAGTGGCGTGCAACCAGCGGCCGGCTAGTGGTTCCCGTCTCCACCGTCCTGTACTGGGGCATTTATGTTCCTAGTTTTACTCTTCTCAGATCTGGGTATGACGTTCTTTCCGGCCCTCACGATCTTCAGCACTTTCCTACAAGCAGCTCATTCTCTCCTCCAGAAATGTCAATACCCCGCAAATTCTCCGTAACGCAGTGCGGATCCATTATCGAGTATGTCGGGATTTTCACACCAGTTACTGCCAACATTCCGTAATATGGGAAGTTCCCAGTCATCCTGTGACCTCTAGTGGCCACACCTGGAACAGCAGACAATGCAACGCCACAACAGGAAAAGCGGCTCGTGATCATTATAAAACATTTATAGGACTCGTTTCCACAGATGTATCGGAGGTCGATGTTGTTAGGCGCACATTCCGGCAGGTAGAAGACAGACCATTTTTCCCAAAGTCCCTTCAATTGTCCTGTGCCGAGTATCTTCTTGTTAGAGGATCTGGAAGATTCTGCAGTCATTAGGATTGATATCTTCTAAATCCTGCCCTTCATTGCGGTTTCATAGGTTGGGGGCATCAGGGACGGTTCAGACAGAAATCATGATGAGAAGGTGCAGACAACATAACAGCTCGTCCAATGTATAATCTAGATACAATAACCCGGACCTGTACAACCGGCGTGTCTGACACCTGGAGACTCCCTGTAAAAACAAACGTGAAGATTCCTCAGTAGTCGGCTGCACCGTGGCTCAGTGGTCGGCCGCACCGTGGTTCAGTGGTCGGCCGCACCGTGGCTCTGTGGTCGGCCGCACCGTGGCTCTGTGGTCGGCCGCACCGTGGCTCTGTGGTCGGCCGCACCGTGGCTCAGTGGTCGGCCGCACCGTGGCTCTGTGGTCTGCCGCTCCGTGGCTCTGTGGTCGGCCGCACCGTGGCTGTGGTAAACTTTGTGTAGGAGCCCGGTAATTCCAGATGTGGATCTCCCACCCGAGCAGCAGCAACGGATCAACAATATCCTGCCGGGTCTACAGCCGACGAGACAAAACCCTTCATCCTGCACGAGGGGGGCGCAGCTCCAACCCCTAAAGGACGACGCCCCACGTTCATCAACACATCCGCGCCTTATACCTTCAGTCGCTTCCTCGCTCCGGTCACCTCAGAATCCAACCTTTCCTTACTGTGGAAACAGCCGAAGCTCTCACTGTCGCTCTGATTCACGCTCTCACTTTCGTCCTAAGGTCGTCACGATACCAGAATTTGGACTTGGATTCCGATACTTCGTGTAATATTGCGATTCTCGATACCAAAACGACGCTTTGCCAACACTAATAATAATAAAAAAGTTATTCTGTTTTCTGATGTGAAGCGCGAGGTGCGATGATGAATGTATTACCTCCGTGTGCCGCACAATAATAGTAATTAACACCCTCAGTGATAATGGACAACATTGGGTTAATGTGGGAGGTAAATGATGGGGTTAATTACTATTAATGTGCGGCACACGGAGGTAATACATTCATCATCGCACCTCGCGCTTCACATTAATAAGGGAAAGAAGTTTTTATTTTTTACATCATAAATGACGCGATACATTAGTTTTTACAGTCACAAT
Source organism: Rhinoderma darwinii (assembly GCF_050947455.1). Lineage (NCBI taxonomy): Eukaryota > Metazoa > Chordata > Amphibia > Anura > Rhinodermatidae > Rhinoderma > Rhinoderma darwinii. The sequence continues at coordinate 144,403,248 of NC_134692.1, read as the reverse complement.
GATAGAGAATGTGTATATTATATGCAGCGAGACTCAGTCTAATGTTTATTGTAAAACATTTTTATTTCTTTTTCCACACATTTCATTAGTCCCTCTAGGGGACTTGAACCAGCGATCATTAGATCGCTGGTACAATACACTGCAATACTAATGTATTGCAGTGTATGGTCATTTCTACAGGCTTCTGTTTAGAACAGCATAGGCAGAGTGAAGGCAGTCCTGGGGGTCTTCATTAGGCCCCTGGCCTGCCATAACTACCATAGTCACCCCCCCCGATCTCATTGCGGGGGGGGGGGGATGATCTGCTGTCAGAGGGGCCCGCCCCCCTCTTTTCAATGCCTTGCGATTGACCGCAGCATTTGAGAGGTTAAACAGCCAGGAACCGCATGATCGTTGTTCCTGGCTGTTAGTCCCGGGTGTCAGCTGTAAAACACAGCCGACACCCGCAGCGTATGAGCGCGCTCCATACATTCCCCTACGCACTACGACGTACAAGACATGTGGTTTTGCAGGAAGGGGTTAAACGTGCCTGAAAACATTCCCTAATATGACTCCCATGACCCCTTTTCCGGGCCCCCCTTTTATATTAGTCATCAGGCCCCTTCATTCAGCCGTACCCCCACACTCCTTGCACCCCAATACACTTCACGTCTGTCATACACACATACTGGCCGGTGACCGGCTCAAGCAGCTTTAGGTGTCCTACCCCCGGTGTATAAAAGATGGAGGAGCGATGTACTGAACAAGACCTTATTACATTTTGTGTCTCCATTATTTACTCATAGATTGTAAGCTCTTGGGAGCGGGTCCTCGCTCTTGTTTGAATCGTTAGTTTTCTAACTACAATTATGTCCAGAATTATTTGGACAGTGACAAGTTTTGGCATTTTAGCTGTTTACCAAAACATATTGAATATCCAGTTCTATAATAAATATGGGTTTAAAGTTCAGACTCTCAGCTCTAATTTGAGGGTATTCACATCAGGTAATTAGACAATTATCTCACAGGCTGTTTAATGGGCTGCATGGGCTATTTCCTCGTTAATCCATCATCAATTAAGCAGGTAAAGGGTCTGGAGTTGATTCCAGGTGCGGCATTTACAATTAGAAGCTGTTGCTGTGAACCCACAACATGAGGTCAGAGGATCTCTCAATGCAAGTGACACCGACCATCGTTAGGCTGAAAAAAATGAAGAAATCCATCAGAGAGAGAAGAACAAATGTCAGGAGGGCCAAAGAAACAGTCTGGTACATTCTTGAAAATAAAGAGCGCACTGGTGATCTCATGACCTCTAAAAGGCCTGGACATCCACGGAAGACAAACAGTGGTGGATGATCGCAGAATCCTTTCCATGGTGAAGAAAAACCCCTTCACAACATCTACCCAAGTGAAGACTCTCCTGGAAGTAGGTGGATCAGTATCTAAGTCTCCCATAAAGAGGAGACTTCATGAGAGCAAATACAGAGGGTTCACCACAAGGTGCCAACCAATAATCAGCCGAAAAATAGAAAGACCGGATCAGACTTTACAAAACAACATGTAAAGAAGCGAAACGAAGATCAACCTGGACCAGAACGATGGGAGGAGAAAGTACAGAGAAGGCTCATGATCCAAAGCCACCACATCCTCTGTAACACATGGTGAGGGCGGAGTGATGGCATTTTGGGGGTGGTGTGATGGCATGGTGGGGGCGGTGTGATGGCATTTTAGGGGCGGTGTGATGGCATGGTGGAGGCGGTGTGATGGCATGGTGGGGGCGGTGTGATGGCATGGTGGAGGCGGTGTGATGGCATGGTGGGGGTGGTGTGATGGCATGGTGGGGGCGGTGTGATGGCATGGTGGAGGCGGTGTGATGGCATGGTGGGGGCGGTGTGATGGCATGGTGGGGGCGGTGTGATGGCATGGTGGGGGCGGTGTGATGGCATGGTGGGGGCGCTGTGATGGCATGGTGGAGGCGGTGTGATGGCATGGTGGGGGCGGTGGGATGGCATGGTGGGGGCGGTGGGATGGCATGGTGGGGGCGGTGTGATGGCATGGTGGGGGCGGTGTGATGGCATGGTGGGGGCGGTGTGATGGCATGGTGGGGGCGGTGTGATGGCATGGTGGATGCGGTGGGATGGCATGGTGGGGGCAGTGTGATGGCATGGGCATGTATGGCTGCCTGGCACTGGGTCATTAGTGTTTATTGATGATGTGACTGAAGTCAGAAGCAGCCGGATGAATTGTGAAGTGTTCAGGGATTTACTTTCTGCTCAGATTCCACCACATGCAGCAGGTGATTGGACGTCACTTCACAGGACAGATGACAATGACCAAAAACATACTCCGAAAGCCGCCCAGGAGATTATAAGGAAAGAGGTGGAATATTCTGCAATGGCCGAGTCACCAAACTTAAGGAAGACGCAGAAACAAGCAACAAGTGAAGACGCCGCAGTAACTGCCGGGCAAAGCCTCACAAAGGGGGAAACCAGCGTGTGGCGATGTCCCGGGGTCCAGACTTCCGGCCGTCATTGCTGCACAGGATTCTCTACAAAGTATTAAAAAACAACATTGTATTTATGGGAATGTTTATTTGTCCAATTACTTTTGAGCCCCTGGAATGAGGCGGCTGCGCAGAAAAATGGCGGCAATTCCTAAACGTTTCACAGGATATTTTTGTTCAACCCCAAGAATTAAACCTGAAAGTCTAAACTTCAATTGTATCTCAGATGTTTCATGTCAAATCCAATGTGGTCGCAGCAAAACCCGAACCATGAAGATCGTGTCACTGCCCAAATAATTCCGGACCTCACTGTGACGTCTGATATTGTCTGTTCACGTTTCCTCTGAGTTGTAACGAGCTGCGGAATATGTTGGCGCTAAATCAATAAAGATCATTAGAACCTACAGGACTTCCGAAAACGTGGATGACCCTGTAACTAGGACGTGGACTAAAATGATGCTATTTTTGATAAACGTGGACCAATGAACTGGGAGACATTGAAGGGCTTTTCCTCAGGATCGGTCACAAAAAGGGAAATTAAATCAGCGTTTTATAAAACCGCTTTTACTAACGATCCTTCCTAAAATGTTGTTATAAAAGGTTTACAAATGTATAAAAAACACACAAAAGAAAAGACAGATTTGATATTTTTCTTGCACACGGTAACACGTCCGCCAGACCGGTCCAGACCACAAAGCTTTTATGTTAATAACCTTCAGGGTTTGTTCACACGCAGCGTTTTCAGGCGTATTTCGGGGCGTAAACACCTCAAAATACGCCTGGGCATACACTAAACTACGATTTAATTTCCCTTTTTGGGATTACTGCAGAGGACCTTCTGAAAAAACGGAGTCTTGGTGGAAGGCTATAAATTTCGCCTTCTTTTCGCTACTCAAGATCGACCCCATCGATCAAATATTGATGACGTAACTCTCGGCACCCTCACCAGTCAACTGTTTTGAAGACGCGGCGGCGCTTGTGCGAGCGCCGTTTTCCCTTTACTGCAGCGGTTCACGGTGTTCCAGCCTCCTTCCATTTAAGTGAATAGGAGAAGGGTGTAATACGCAAAATCACCGCTATAAGTGTGTTAAAGATTCAGAGTGTTGAGCGGCGCAAGCGATGAAGGGGAAGCAGCGCCCGCACAAGCACCGCAGCCACGTTCACAACAGCTGATCGCCGGGAGTGCAGAGAGTGGGACCCCACCGATCAGATATTGATTTGGCTCCGATTTTGATGCAAAAACGGTGTCGAAATAAAAACGCCAAGAACGCCCAAATCTCCATTCATGGATTTCAATGGGAGATGAGGAAAGTTTTTTTTGTCCGCTCACGGGAAATATAATAAGAAATCGTCGTGCCGGAGCTCGCAGTGATTTCCAAAGCAGTTTTTACTTTTGTTATGTTAAAAAAAATGCCTCAAAATCTGCCTGACGAAATAAACTAACGCTCAAGGAACCAGCCAGACTGCGGAGGTCATTATGCTAATTCAGGTCACAAAATGAGGAGGGCCATCAACACTGGACTACAACCCCCATCAGCCGCCGTACTTCTCATCATACAAAGCTTAATGTTTCATAGAATAAAGATCTTATGACTCCTGCTCACTGCATCGCGGAAGAGACTTGTGAATTCAACGGTGTAAACTTCTCCCAAAATGCAGCATAGTAAAGCACGCTCTGCAGACACTGAACCAGCAGGGAGAGACGTCAAATCCTGCACCCCGAAAACAGGAGCCTCCATCTCAGAACGTAACAAGATCAGCACGAGATCCACAAAGCAAGTTACATCTACACCGCGTTCCAAATTATTCTGCACATTGGATTTAAGTGTCATAAACATTTAATAATTATTTTTTCAATGAAACTCATGGCTGGTATTGTGTCTTAGGGCTCTTTGGATCATTGTAATCAGTCTCAGACACCTGTGATAATTAGTTTGCCAGGTGTGCCCAATCATAGGAAAACGACTTTCCCATCCCTTGGTTGAACTTGATGGACATGTGTCTTTTTTCAACCGTACAAACTATGTAACTTAAGAAGGACATCCCACATTATTAAGCAGCCGCAGGTTTCCAGCAATATGGGAAAGAAAAAGGATCTCTCTGCTGCCGAAAAGCGTGAAATAGGGCAATACCTGGGACAAGGTATGAAAACATTGGATATTTCAAGAAAACTCAGGCGTGATCATCGTACTGTGAAAAGTTTTGTGGCTGATTCAGAGCACAGACGGATTCGTTCAGATAAAAGTATAATGAGGAAGGTTTCTGCCAGACAAATTAATAGGATCAGGAGAGCAGCTGCTAAAATGCCATTGCAAAGCAGCAAACAGGTATTTGAAGCCGCTGGTGCCTCTGGAGTCCCGCGAACCTCAAGGTGTAGGATCCTCCAGAGGTTTGCAAGGGTGCATAAAGCTATTATTCGGCCACCCCTAAACAATGCTCACAAGCAGAAACAGTTGCAGTGGGCTCAGAAATACATGAAGACTAATTTTCAAACCGTGTTGTTTACTGATGAGTGCCGTGCAAACCTGGATGGTCCAGATGGATGGAGTAGTGGAAGGTTGCTGAATGGCCACCATGTCCCAACAAGGCTGCGACGTCAGCAAGGAGGTGGCGGAGTCATGTTTTGGGCTGGAATCATGGGGAGAGAGCTGGTAGGCCCCTTTAGGGTCCCTGACGGTGTAAAAATGACCTCTGCAAAGTACGTAGAGTTTATGACTGACCACTTTCTTCCGTGGTACAAAAAGAAGAACCGTGCCTTCAGTAGCAAACTTATCTTCATGCATGACAATGCACCATATCATGCTGCAAAGAATACCTCTGTGTCATTGGCTGCTATGGACATAAAAGGAGAGAAACTCATGGTCTGGCCCCCATGTGCCCCTGACCTCAACCCTATTGAGAACCTTTGGAGCATCCTCAAGCAAAATATCTATGAGGGTGGGAGGCCGTTCACATCAAAACAGAAGCTCTGGGAGGTTAAATCTGACATCCTGCAAAGATATTCAAGCAGAAACTGTCCAAATACTCACAAATTCAATGGATGGAAGAATTGTGAAGGTGATATCAGAGAAGGGGTCCTATGTTAAAGGGAAGGTGTCGTGAAAAGTTTTTTTTTTTATGTTTTTGGTTTTAGTATGTTAATAACATTTTATTTATTTGTGTTGTACTTTTTTCTTTTTTCTAACTTTTACTTCTCTATGGGGGCTGCCATTTTTTTTTTCATCTCTGTATGTGTCAATTAACGACACATACAGAGATGGAATACGGCACATACATCCCCATAGAGAATGCGAACGGGAGCCGTTACATTCACTATAGCGTACGCCGTCTGTGTGGGAACGGCGCATGCTCCCACACAGTCCAAAAGGAAGGTCTTCGGCCGAGTGACATCCGGCGCCATTTTCATGTGGACCGGAAGCCGCGGCCGGACAGTAAGATGACTACTTCCGGTCGGGGCTTCCGTCCATATGTTCAGAAGCAAGGACTAGGAGCAGAGGCGGCAGCAGGAGCAGGTAAGTTATGTTTGTATGTGTTATACTGTGTGATTACCACTGTATCTAATCCTCCTACACTGTGCATTCGCTCAAAAAATGGCAGCACACAGTGTAGGCGGTTTGAACATTCAACCCCCTCCTTTCTCCTGGCACTAGCCAGGATAAGGGAGGGGGGATTGTGTGAGGACACTAGAGCGAGTGTGTCTACACCAAATTTGCAGCATAAAGCAATGGGGTTGCTTTACCACATTGCAATGCTGCAATTTTGGGAACTGCTCCCTCTAGTGACCAGCACATGGAAATGTTATACATTAGAATCTAATTTATAATATTTCCTGACTTGTGAAAAAAAATTAGAACAATGTTTAATCATTTATATACTGTTTAACGAAAAAAAAAAAAAAAAAAAATTTCTAGCGACACATTCACTTTAACATGTAACTTGGCCTGGTAAGTGTTTTTTGATTGAAAGAGCTTGTGATTTCTGTAAATATGACCTCCTGATGCTGCAAATTCAACAAATTACCATTTTAGTCTCTTTACAACCTGTAAATGTTCTGATCTCTGATGTGCATAATAATGTGAAGCAAAAAAATCTGTTCTCATTAGGAGATTTGTTCAATAAAATTCTCATTATCCTCCAGCGGTTGATGCTGAGGATTATACTGACTGTCATTGCATCGACTATTTAGGAAAATCAGCCAAAAATAACATTTGCATAATAATTTGGAATGCGATATATATATATATATATATATATATATATATATATATATATATATGACCTCCCGCTCCAAGTTGTATAGAGCCAGGATAGCGCACCCACAGGAGTCTATGGGGATCTCGCTTCGCTCTGTAGGCCTCCCTTTCTTCGGTCGGATCTTTGCACCCGGCAGAGGTCAGTGACCAATCTTGGAACTTGAGCTGCTGTGACAATTATGGAGAAAGTTACGTAAAATATCAAGTGTCAGAAACGAGAACTCCTCAACCTTAACATTTCTCAATATTATTTTCCCAAGTAACGGCAGAGAACGCTCCATTACCCGGCCTCCCATTCCTCAGGATGGGGCCAAAATAAATGAGCGAGGCTTTCGGTAAACATTGTTACGCAGCAGACGTCACGCACCGCTGCACCGACTCTCCCTGATCTCCCTTCTAAAAAGTGCGGCACAGGGGTGTTATCCAGTGCCACAAAATGTGAGAACGCGCTCCTCCCTGCCTTCGTATCTGAGACCGATCACCACATCTAGAGGATTCTGTATTTTTCCTGCCACTTATAATAAAAAAACAAAAACCAGACCAAACAAAACAGCATTTCCAAATGATTTTATCGGCATAATCCCCATCCGGCACGGTCAGCGCGCCGGCTTCAGGAACCCTGTACAATATAAATTAATAAGACCCATCTGCTAGACAGCGCGGGGCTCCGAGGGAAGAGAACAGCTTGGCAGATGCGTAAACCCGTTTCAAGCCCCGTCACGTAGCCCACCCCAAATTGCTTCGAACATACTTCAGTCACGAAACCGTTCCGAATCCTCCCCTGGAATGGCGCGGAGGAAGTAAACAGATAATCCGGCTACAGAGGGGGGCTGGCGGCCACGTTACTGTAATAGACACCCCGGTGTCGTGTTTCGTTAAAGCACCATTATATTCCGACAGAAGTGCATTTGGAAAGGGGGAGGTTAACCCCTCATTGTCCTAAAATAAAAAGGCAATGTAACAGAAGAACCTGTATCCCGTCAATTCTGTAGGCCGGTCCGTTATTAAGTTATTATCTACATCCGGACAGTCTGGAAAGGGTTAATGGCACAGCTGAGGTGGCTAAAATAACTTAAAAAAAAGATGGAATCCAGAAGTCTTCTCAGTGTTTGTGGTGTAGACTTGGTGCCACGCGTGGCCTCCATGGTTACAGTCATGTGACTTCAACCACAAAATTGGATACCGCCTGCGGGTCTAAGAGGTCGCCGTCCCGGTTATCGTGGATTCGTTGATGTCGTTTAAAACTGGAACGGCAAAGAAAATGTTTATTACAGAGCGAGCAAGTGAAGGCTCCTTCTTCGTGGGTCTTCGAATGCGCCGCCAGCTCAGTAGAGTTACGGAAGGATTTTCCACACTCCTTGCAGTGGGATCGGTGGATGCGGAGATGATTCTTAAAGGCGAGCAGGTTGGAGAATTCCTTGAAGCAGTTCGGGCACTTGTAGACCCCGACATTATGGGTTTTTTGGTGGTTAAATAGGCTACCGGAATGGAGGTAAGAACGGCCGCATTGCTTGCACTTATATTTCCGCTCATCTTGGTTCGCTTGGTCTTTGTGATTTCGGAATTTCTGACCGGATTGCGACGCCTTTTTTTCATTTCTCGGAGTCGGTGTTGGCGAAACTTGTAAGGAAGACGGAGAAGACAACAGTTTATGAGTCCGTTGGTGGTGTCTGAGGGTTAATGGACAGCTGAACCCGCGGTTACAGGTTAGACAATGGAAGGAGTTTTCTCCAGTGTGGACTGTGCTGTGACTGATCAGCTCCTCGGAAGACAGAAATATCTGCCCGCAATCCACGCATTGAAAGTGTTTCTCCGCACTGTGGGTCCGCAGGTGGCTCCTCAGGGTGATGGGGTTCAGGAACTCCCTGCGGCACACGTAGCACTTATAATTTCCTCTTTCGTGCGTGCTCTTGTGCGTGCGCAGGCTGCTGGCATGGAGATAGCTACGGTCGCATACGTCACATCGATAGGGTCGTTGCTCTTGGTTTTCAGTGTATGTAGATTCTTTCGCCGCACTGTCCCCGGCTTCTTTACATTCATGGCTCTCCAACGTATCACATACAGGTTCTAATGAGGAAGAGTCGTCATTGTGGTCTGCGCCATTGGAGACATCCTCATCATTAAAGCCGGAGATTTTATCACCCGCAGTGGAGTTTTCTTCCTGGCGATCGTCTATGGTCTTTGATTCTTCTGTTCCGGAAAGTATCTGAGAGTCCGACTGGGAACCCTCTTGGACATGAACAAGTTGGTGCCGGAAAAGTTGTCTCTTCCACTTAAAGGTTTTCCCGCACTGAGAACAAGGATGTCTTTTGGCTTCATAGTGAGTGCGCTGATGGTTCTTCAGGGCCATTAGATTGGAGTAGGTTTTGTCACAAATCGTACAATGGTACTGACCCGTTTTGTGGCTTTTCTTATGGTTAAATAGGCTTCCAGCATGTCTGTAGGATCTTCCGCACTCCTCACACTGGTACGGGCGAGAATCTGGATCCATTTGCCTTTTTGCATGAAAAGATCTCTTCTTACCAGCGACAATAACTTTATTTACAGCAGAGCCTTCACTGGACACTGGTCTTAGCGACTTTTGCGGATGCCCTTGAGCGAATCTTCTGAATCGGCTTCTGCGGTTGCGTCTTCCTAGCTTTCTGCCTGAAGCCCTTTGCCGGTGTATTCTTTGGTGAGTTTCTAGTTGTTTCCGCAGCCGGAAAGCTTTACCACAATCTAGACATTTGTGCCTCTTTAACTCGAAATGGATGCGGTTGTGATTCTTCATTGCCATTAGATTGAAGAAGCGTTTCTGGCAGATGGAACAGCGGAAGATTCCAGTTTTATGCGTCTGCTTATGGTTAATAAGACTCCCGGCATGCCTATAGCTCCGACCACACACTTCACAACGGAACGGCCGCCAATAAAATCCGGTCTCCCCTTCATGTTGTGATAAAGAGTTGGACAAGATTGGAAGATCTTGAATGTCTTCTTTATGTTCAACCGGATCACCACCGACTTCAGCGGAGGGACTGCTGTGGTCACAAGTACCAGAAAGATGAAGCGCCAGCTCTTTGACCCCACACATCTTACCACAGAATTCACAGACTTGAACCTTATGGTCTTCTACATCAGCCACATTAGGAGCTCCACTCATAAAAGAACGCGCCAAAGTAATCCGTACGCTGGAATGGGCTTCACGTTTCCGACCGACTCGTCTTGAAAACCGTCTCCTTGAAGTCTTATTATTTAGAGGGGTTTGGCTGTCGGATTGGGAAGTGCAATGATCTGGCAGGGGATCGTCTTTCGTTGCAGAATGGTCAGGCAAAGAAAGAGTAAAAGTCATAGGTTTCTCATCGCCGCGGTCTCGTAACGTGGGAGTTTGGAGCTCTTGTGGATTGGTCAATGCTGCCGGCTGCTTACACTTTGGATGGTGCCTCAAGTGGGTTCTGTAGGCCGCCAGGTTAGGGTAATGTCTAGAACAAGCTACGCACTGGAAATTTCCAACTAAATGAGTCTTTTTATGATTGACTAAACTTCCGCCATGACGGTAAGTCTTCCCGCATTGTTCGCACGTATAAGGCCGGCGCTCCGGACTGTCTTCATTCTTAGGAGTTGACCCAGAGCCTTCGTTTCCCTTTGTTGGACTGTGTTGGGGATTTTCATCTTGATCTGATTTAGGATCGAGGTTTTCATTTTTAGAAGAGTCTTCATTACTGTGCGTAAAGCTGTGAGCCTGCAAACTCTGCAGATCGTCATAGGTTTTCCCACAGAATCCACAAATGTGTGAGAGTAGGGACCCCCCATCGTGGACTTCGCTGTGGTCCGGTTCCTCGATCTCGCTTTTTATTCGACTTAATAATTCTCTTTCTGAGGAATGCATGGAGAAGGAGAACTCTGCCTCTTGTTCTTCACCGTGGAGTCCTGGAAGAGATTCATCCATTACCTGTTTCTCGTGTGCGACCTGGTGTTGGTGGAAGTCGACTTCATTTGAAAAAACCAAACCGCAGTGACCGCAGTCGTAATGGTTATCTGCCGGGAGCGGGTGGTCCGCAAATTCATTCTGAATAGTTCCATCGAAGCTTTGTCTTCGGTCATTCTTGAGAGATTGAGGCTTTGTGTGGGACTCGAAATGACTTCTCAGAGCGAGGAGGTTCGGATATTCTTTGGGGCAAAATGAACATTGGTAGATACCCATCTGATGGCTACGTTTATGGTCATTTAAATAGTCTATATGGTCATATACTTCCCCACATTCTACACATGTGTATTCGGGCGGATTTTCTTCTGCAGAGTCAAGGGCTTTACTTTCATCATCTTGGAAATCCGGGTTATTGGAACGGTCCCAGTCAGAGTCCCCAGTAAAAGTTGTATCCATGTTGACCTCTGGTGAGCTGGACTCGGGACCCTGGTGATCCCATTGGTTTCCCTCTACGTGCACCATCTGGTGGGCAACCAAATCACTTTCAGTATGGAACATCTCTTTGCAGCTGACACATCCGTACAGGCCTTTACCATCAAGTGGGTAAGAAAGATCTGAATATAGAAGCGCTTGGTCAAGGCACAATTCTCCCTGTTGGCCCTTTTTTACTTTATGGTGAATTCGGATATGGTTTTTTAAGGCAGCCACGTTCTGTACGTGCTTGGAGCAATAAGGGCACATGTAGTCACCAGTTTGGTGGGTTCTTTTGTGGTTGATCAGGCTTCCCGAATGTCTATAGGACTTACTGCAAAGGTCGCATTCATACACTCGCCTGCCTTGATTTTCGGAGCTTTCCATGACCTTCTCTTGAGGTTCTACAGGTTCTTGTAATTTGGAAAGTTCTTTTTCGTTATTTGTGGAGCTCGAAATTTCACATTTAACATTTGTGAGAGTTTTTGTAGGAGAAATGGTTATTGCTCCCTGGCAGCTCTTGCAATGTGTTTGGAAAGGCTCGGAGCAGTCAAATGACTTTCCACATGGGCAATGACTTAGGGACTTGGCAACTCTATTACTGGTGGTCGCTGCATGGGGGGCTTCATCATTTATCTTTACAGAGTCAGCCAGGGATCGGCTGTTCTTGTTTTGCAAAAATTTAGACTTGGTTCTAAAAAACTGGCGCCCTCTTCTGGATGCGATACCTCTTCTTCCAGCATAGGATCTACTGTGGAAACGGACATGATTTCTTAGGGCCATTAAATTGGGGTATTGCTTTGGACATAGAGAGCACTGATATACTCCGGTCTTGTGTGTTAGCTTATGATTTATTAAGCTACTTTTATGCCGGTAGGTTCTGCCACAAATGTCACACTTATGCGGACGATCATCTGTAGGCTGGTGGTTGGGTTCTTCCAATCCTGACGATTCCGTCTCTTTGGAAGCGATCGGATCTGGTTGAAGATGCTCAAAACCAGCGTCTGTGCCATGGACCTCGGCGTCTCTGTTTTCGAGCTTAATTTCATGTGGAGTCGCTGAGGAATCTTCATCACGCCATTGGTGAAGGGGTAAGTTATCCACGTCCGCCTTGATAACGTCTGGAAAGCCAGGAACGCTAGAATAAGCAGAGTCGTCGCTGCTGCCTTGTGAAACTTGAGGGGTTTCTTGCCAAATGCCGGATTCATTCACTTCCTCCACCGGTTTATCCTCCGACGTTTCATTCATTTCTTGCTTTTGGTGATGTAACGGATGTTGTAAAAAGTCACTCTCGTTGGTGGAAAGGTCTTCACAGATTCCACATTGAGAAGGGTCTTCTTGGTTTGGATAAAGGTCAGACAGGCTGGCAGAAGGGAAGTAAGCGTCTCCAAGCCTCTTCCCTGGTCTAGACTTAAAGTGAGCTCGGAGATGGTTTTTTAGGGCGGCCATGTTGAACATCTGTTTGGAGCACAATGAACAGCTGTACACGCCGGTTTGGTGGGTCTTTTTATGATTGATGAGGCTCCCCGCATGCCTGTAGGTCTTTCCGCAGTCATGACACTTAAAAGGTCTATCCCCGGACTTGGCATCTTCCTCGTGTGAGTCTTCATATTCGTGTTGTGTTTCCGCTAGAAAGTCATTTGGCTTTTCCTTTGTTTGATCAAAACCGTCTTCATTTCCACTCTCAATCATGGAGTCCGAACTGAAGGGCGTATCAGTCACGTCGTCACTATTCGGCTTTGGACTCAATGGAGAGGCAAGCTCGTCTTGGTAGTGGGTGCGAGGTCGGAGGACAGCTTCTTCTTCACATTTGATGCTCTCAGATAGATCAGGTGACCTATGCAGATTATTTGCCTTCTCAGCCGACTGTAATACTTCAATCTGCGGTGGATCAGACTTCTCTCTATAGACACCAGCGCTCTTGCCAGAGGATCGAGGGGATTTACAACTTCGCCGTGCTCTAGAGTCGGAATGGAGACGACAATGGTTTTTCATCGCCATCAGGTTTGAGAACTCCTTATAACAGACTGCACACTGGTACACGCCAACCATATGACTCTGCTTGTGGTTGGCAAGGCTCCCGGCATGTTTATAAGCTTTCCCGCACTGGCCGCACTTGTACCGATATTCCCCGATGCTGTCATTCTGCTGATCTTTCTCATCCGTTAACGCTTCTGGTCCTTCTTCATCCTCTTTGGCGGGGCCCTCGTCTTCTGCCTTGTCTTCTGGGTAATATTTGGAGACAAGCTGAGGAAAGTCCACGGGTAACATGGATTCAGCAATATAGTTCTCCAAGTTACTCATTAAGTTGCTACTTTCCACTAATACTGGAGATTGCGCGTCAAACTTGGGGCTTCTTTTAAGGTTTTCCCCATTGGGCGTTGAATAATAACCATGTAGAGACTTGCGGTGATTGTACAGCTGCTGGGACATACGAAAAGCTTCTCCGCACTGTTCACACTTAAATCGTTTCTCCTCTGAGTGAGTGCGCAGGTGACTTTTCAGGCCCATGGGGTTGGAGTATTCTCTCTGACAGATCAGGCACGCGTAGAGACCTATTTCATGAGTCTTCTTGTGGTTCACTAAGCTGCCGGCGTGCCGATAACTCTTGTCACACTGGTTACATTTATATGGTCGATCTTCCTGGTGACTTTCCAGCACCGTCACACCGGAGACCGACATGGGGCGCTGGTCACAGTTCAGATTGTGGTTTGTGGAACCATCCGCTTGGTTAGTCCCATCATCCATATTCATTCTGGAATGTACGACCTCCTCCAATCAGCAGGGATCTAGCTACATTTTCAAGGGATCACTTCATGCTGTGGTGTCATCGTCTCAAGGTAGATGCATCTCTCACACGCCCAATCATAATCTGGTCCCCGGCACTTCTGAAGTCTTCATCCTGTGGAGAAGAAACAACAAGACTTGGTAAATGTTGTGAATCGTTACGTTCGTTCTACTGTTCATAACAAACGGAAAAGGGATTCTATAGCAAAATATATTCTAGTCGGTTTCTGATATTGTAGCTCAGCGCCATTGAAGTGAATGCGGCCGAGCTGCAATACCACACACAAACTGTGTACAAGTGTGGCGCTGTTTTAGGAAGACATTTTTTTTCCCCCTAATCCTGGACAATTGTAAGGTCTGGGAAAGTGACACTCAGTCCACACCAGTTAAAGCCTACCTCCACCTTTGTAACCAGGTATTTGTTTTAATGCGTTGAGAAAAAATAAATGAAAAATTAAGCAATTTTTTTTTAAAATAAGACTATGGTTTAGTGTCTATAGCTTCCATGCAGACCTAGGTTTCCATGGTAACGGACTACCAACAAAGCTTGTGTAGTCGGATCGTGCAGTCCTACCCCAATTCTTACTTCCATTCGCTAGGTTAGAAAGAAGTACGGAAAGATGGATGGGAAGATGGCGGAAATTGGATGTGCAGGTGGAGCTTCCCCTCTAAAGAACATCACACAATCCAAGTCTTTAAAAATAACAGAAATCAGTTTAAGGGCTTGTTCACACGTAGCAGAATTGCGAACGGAAAAAAACGCAGCATAATCCAGCAGCAGCAAAGTGGATGAGATTGAACAAATCTTATCCACAGGCTGCGGAATTACTGAGCGGAAAAAACGCTCACAAATGGACGTGCGGTGCGGAATTTAATTCCGGAAATGCCAACTGTATTTGCATAATCGCTGCAGGTTTTCCCCCATTGAATGCAATTGGGAGGTAAAACCCGCAACAAATAGTTTGTTTTTTGATCGCAGCGAATCCGCCGCAAAAAATGCAACTCTGGAAAAAAACAAACGATATACTTACCTAGGAGTCTGTGCTTCTTCCTCCAGGCCGGCCTCCTGGGATGACGTTTCATCCCATGTGACCGCTGCAGCCAATCATAGGCTGAAGTGTCATCCCAGGAGGCCGTGCTGCTAGAAGGCCGGTTAATGCAGCCGTTTTCTGATGCTGACATTCCACAGTTTGGTGCGTTTTTTCGCCCGGAATTCCCTGCAGCGCATCGGGCGATTATGCTGCGTATCGCCCAGTGTGAACCTGGCCTTAAACTCCTGCCTATTGACGATAGTAAAGCCGGTAGCGTGCGGTCGGGAGCAGGGAGTGTCACTTATTCTCCGTTTTACTGCTATCGGGGGGGGGGGGGGGTAAGGATTCAGGAGACACGGCTGACGCGGAGCTGTCTGGGTGGGCGACATCTACAAGTGACAGCGCAGCATTACTGCCACACACACACGAGCTCCTTCCCACTTCATATTCACACCACGTGCTTTCCTATCCGTACACTTTCTGTGATCGTAGAGATTAATGCAGTAAGTCTGGACCCCGCCCAATCTATACGTCCCACTCTTGTCCTAGTGGGATCATCTAACCACATGAGGACCGACATCTGACCTTCATGTTCTGGTTATTCTGGTGAACACATGAAACCTTCAAGAACGGGCATGCAGGCGAGCAAGGGCAGCGCGGAGCCCCCACTCACTGTCACGGGGGAATTTCCAACAACGGGCGAGACTTTTGGTAAATGAAGCAAAGTTCTGATCTCCCCCCAATGTTTTCTGCATTCTCTAAACTTGGAGCAGTGACCAGAATGAGATTTTTAAGCTCACAGCAGAACATGTACATATGATGCTCCCGGGTAAATGCGGACAGCCCTTATTTTTCCAGCACGACGATCAGTCCTCATAGGGGAAGCGGAGACAGATGTGGCTGATGTGAAATCTTGGCCGGACCCCCCCCCATCCATGACCCCGACGAGCACACGTAATGTCACGCTGCTACGAAGATTCTGTTAACTCAATGCAAACCAATTCAGTGGAGAACAAATTCGCAGCGTGCAGTAAAGTAAACAGCCAGGTAAGCGGGACAAGAAGGTAATTCACTGATAAGAGGACAACTCCACTTCACACGCGTGCACCATCTATACATAGAACTGAGGAGCGGAGGACACAGCCGGGGCCTCCTCATAGAAGACCTGCTCCAATATCTTATCGGGACACTCCAGGAAAACGGAGGGATGTAAAGAACATTGTGTCACGCTCCGCCGCCCTGCCCAGAACAGATTTGCCCGGAGTATTCCTTTAAAAGGGTTTTCCACGTTCGGACAACTGATGACGTATCGTATAGGTCATCGGTATATGATCGGTGCGGGTCTGACACAGGGACCCCGCACTCCTCAGCTAATCCGGCTGTCTGCGGGTTTGAACGGTATGCGGCCATTCGTCAGAACTGCGGCTCTGCTCCTACTCACTCAGACAGCACCGCAGCTTGACCAGAGTCATCCGCTTCCGGCAATATCGTCCGATGCCCGGGGGCAGCCGCTGATCGGTGCGGGGCCCTGTGTTGTGCTCGCACCGATCATAAACTGATGACCTGTCCGGTGGATAAGTCATCAGAATGTGGAAAACCCCTTTAAGTCCACAGTACCCGACACCAGACTAATATTTATTCGTTGTCGCCATATGACTTTTTTTTTTTTTTTTTTTTTAACTACAATATAAACGACTTTCCCCAAGTAAAATCCTATTGTGACCAAATTGTGACCTCCAATTATCTGCATCATCTTCGGCTGCGTTCACACGTGTCGTGTTTGCAGATTTCAAACCAGACGCTGGATAACTTTACGACCCGCAGCAGAAATCCTAGACTTTCCGTCCATGGCAGAGCAGCAGATCCACCCGAGGACCGGCCCTACGGTCATTCATCGGGGCTGATCCTCGGCTTCTCCGTGTAACATGCTCCTTTTTCCGCGGCTGAGCTTCTTCCTGGCAAAAGTCCGCACAGAGATTTTCCGTAGCGTGTGACCGGACTTGCAGAAACCCCATTCACATGCATAGGACGCGGACCAACAATGAAGTTGATGCAGATTTGGGTCAGACCCCACACGTGTGAACAGGGCCTTACAAAGATTTTCTGCATACCAGGAAAAAAATAAATCCGACCCGTGCCGATTAATGAAATTCTGTTCTTTCGAACGCCAAGATTATCGGTACAAGTCCGGGCTGGACGCCCCCAATGCCTCTAGAAATGTGTGGTTTGTTTTTAGTTATTTTCTACGG